>NC_135998.1:8895155-9162655 GCF_048128805.1 Centroberyx gerrardi | reverse complement strand
GCCATTGAAAATAACTGGTGTATTTGAAAACACGTGTGTCTGATGCTTTCACTGCATTTGTGGCTTTAAAACGGCAAATGTGTTGTTTACCTTTTGACAGATAAGACTATAAAGTTGTGGAAAATCAGCGAACGAGACAAGAGACCGGAGGGCTATAATCTGAAAGAGGAGGACGGACGCTACAGAGACCCCAACACTGTCACATCACTGCGGGTCAGTCCTTGTGTCTAGCACAACCTGAGAGGTATTCCAAGAAGTGGGATTTCTCAGCCAAGCCAGGGTTCCTACACAGGCCTGGAAATAGTGGCTGCACATGTCGTCATATGCAATTTTATATATTGCAATTTTACCTTCCAAAATGAATTATCATAGAATATTGGCAATACTGAAATAGAAAATCCAGTCAAGAAACTAAGATCTGAACAAAGTGTGCTATATTGAATTGGAAAATGTGTAGGAACTCTGCTAACTAGATAACGCTTAACCTCAGCCTGAAACCTTATCACTTTGCAAGTATTGTTCGCTGTTTGTGTGTGTGTGTGTGTGTGTGTGTGTTTGTGTTTGTGTGTGAGAGAAAGAGGGGGAGAGAGGGGTGGTTATGCTGAAAGTTCAAGTGAGGTGACCTATATGTCTCCATAGGGACTTTCATACAAATTTATATTAGAGTACATTGATGTGAACATGACATGGTTTCTATGTAAACAACTGTATTGCATGTTATAGTTTATAACCGTACCCTTTAAATCGCATCCTTTAATGCTTATGCAGTTAATTTTCAGTGACAAATTATTTTGTAAATGTCACTGGGAAAATTAATGGGGATTTTCTGAGGATCATCAGGAGTGCTAGTGGTCACTTTTCCCTCCCCATGAGAGGTCATGGGTTGGCATGACAACAAGACATCCATTAGAACCAATACCCAAGTTTTAATTTTGCGAATTATTCAAAACATGAAGAATTGCATAATTGTTCCTAGTTAATCTGGCTATTTGAATATTTAGGATAGTGTACAATACTCACATTGGTTAACATGCTGTAGTTATTGAAGTAAAGTTTATTTTAAAGTGCTTTTAATGAAACAAATGTGTGTGTGTGTGCGCGCGCGTGTGCATGTGCTTTGCTTTTTATTATTAGTAACTTCAGATTATATCCTGTTTGTTGCTGTCCCAGGTGCCAGTTTTCAGACCCATGGACCTCATGGTGGAAGCCAGTCCACGCAGGGTGTTCGCCAACGCCCACACCTACCACATCAACTCTATCTCAGTCAACAGCGACAACGAGACTTACCTTTCTGCAGACGACCTCCGCATCAACCTCTGGAACCTCGAGATCACCGACCGCAGCTTCAGTATCCTCAAACTGGCGTGAGCGTGTGTTTGTGTGTGTGTGTGTGTGCATAATCCTTGAAATAAGCAGCTGAATGCGTTATCTGTTATCTGTCCAAAGCCAGCGCCAACAATCGAAATTGCAATATGAACTTCAGCAATTTTCAAATCGCAGAGGCTGCAGTTTATTACTAGAGAGAGGGGGGGTCCAAAATGGATTTCTGAACAAGGTGTTTTAGAGCTCTGGGGAATCCTAGGTTCATGAATCAAGTACAATATTGTTGAAAACCTTTCATCATACTCAAACTCTTTAAAGTCCTTTATTTATGACCAGAAACTGTGATATGAATCGCAGTTGAAATCGCAATTGCAGTATGCTGTCAAATAATCACAATTAGTGTTTTTGTCAGTATCTTCCAGCCCTACTAGAAATGACTGGATGAGAGCAATAAGAGCGGACATGTGCGGGTGACTGCATGCATACATGCTCTGTATATTCTTGCTTCTTTGACTGTGACACACAGTCATGTGCGTTTTAAGCAACCAAGCCGTTTGTTCCTCCTGACTTTGTACTCTTCAGATATCGTTGACATCAAGCCAGCCAACATGGAGGAGCTAACAGAGGTGATCACAGCAGCAGAGTTTCATCCACATGAGTGCAACACCTTCGTCTACAGCAGCAGCAAAGGCACCATCCGTCTGTGTGACATGAGGGCATCAGCGCTATGTGACAAGCACTCGAAATGTGAGTCTCTATTTCTGGACACTAACAGTCCGCATTTCTCTTCTCAACAAGTGGCTTAAAGTGCTGTTGGACTTTGGTAGTACCTTGGGTTGTGTAGTTTCCTGGCCATGATATAACCCCAAAATCAGAGATTCTCTGTTATCTGTTGCTCTGGTAGAGGTGATTGGAGTATTGCGTTTTTTTCCGCCATTGTATAGTGAAACAGGTCTCAATATCACACTTCCGAACGTAAACAAAGCAGATTCTGACAATATATAAAAAAAAAAACTAGTCATGCTGCTGAATTGTTTAAGTCAGTCGCTGTCTTTGTTTATTAAACCTTTCAGTTAGAACAACTGCATAAGTCGTAGGAAACATATGCTGATGGAACGAAGAAAATAATGTTTACCAATAATTGTAAATGGGCGGAAAAAACTGAGACTCATTTTTTTTTATATATTGGCTTTGTCAAAGTCTTGTCTCCCACCTTTTTCCGCCCCCGATCGTCATTGGAGTACATCTTATCCAACGCTAGCCCTTCAGAGAATCCCACAGTTACCTTTTTGTTTTTATATCTACACCCACCTCCTTTGTCTTGTCCAGTGTTCGAGGAGCCGGAGGATCCCAGTAATCGCTCCTTCTTCTCTGAGATCATATCCTCAATCTCGGATGTCAAGTTTAGCCACAACGGGCGCTACATGATGACCAGGGACTACCTGTCGGTGAAGATTTGGGACCTGAACATGGAGAACAGGCCTGTGGAGACCTATCAGGTGAGACTGACAGAAACAGATGCAGGGTAGGAAACCAGGGTGACAGTTTGTGGTGTTGATGAGGTTTGTTGTGCTACTGTAAGTGTGTTGAGTGATTTACCACTGGCTCTAAATCTGTTTGATGGTATTGTTGCCCCAGATCATAGGAACTAGGGTTGTGCGGAGATGCAAATATTTGTATCTATATTTGTTCAACCAACCAAATTATCTGCATTTCAGAAGTGGATGTGGTTACAACTGAAACTTGAAAAATTGGGGGGGGGGGGGGGGGAGTTGTAGTCAGGAGGCAGAGTTGAGCTGTGTGACGGCCCTAGGGAAGAAGCTGTTTCTGAATCTAGATGTTCTGGCATAAATGTTCCTGTAACGCCTGCCAGATGGGAGGAGAGTGAACAGGTGATTGCTGGGATGAGTTGGTTCTTTGATGATGGTGTTAGCTAGGGATGGGAATCGAGAACCGGTTCCAGTTGAGAACCGGTTCCAAATTGTCTGATCCATCGGAATCGTATGCCTCCGAGGTTATCAATTCCTTTTATCGATGCCGGCATGCTTTTCTGACAGTTGCGCATGCGCATTGCAAAAACTCATGTGTCATGACGTCAAACTCTGCGTCTACGCTGCTGGAAACTTGCAACAAGAAGGAGTCATGGCCGAGAGGAAGAAACGGTCCAAAGCGTGGCTTCATTTCACAAAGAAAGATGACAACAGTGCTACTTGTAACGTCTGTAGAATTATCATTTCTGTGTTCACACATAGCGTTTTTTGATGTGGAAAAAGAGCTGCCTGGAGCGCTTTTTGTGAGGAGAAATAAGAAGCGGATCACGGCAACGTCACCTGACGTTAGCTGAGCAGCTGCTAGCTCACTAACCAGCTGGTTAGCACTTCTAACAGACAGAACAGTGTTGTGCAACAAGCAAAGGCTTACCAGATATTTCCAATACATGTCCAGTATAATCCATACTGCCTTTATGATCGCTGTTGCGGTAACGGAAATTCACTTATTACAACGTCCTATTTCTCCACCGGCACTTTCACTTTCTCCATATTTGTTGTTGCTATGGGAAACGGCCAGCGTCTCGGTCATCGCGATTGGTCGGCTGGGAAAAAGCGGTTCACGTCACCCGGCGCTTTTCTGAAAAGTTGAACATTTCTCAACTTTTCTCAAAGCTCCGCTCTGACGAAAAAAATGCAGCTGCAGCGCTTTTAGGGAGCGGCCGCCTTTTGTGCGCCTTGCGGCCGCTTCCCATTGCTTTTAATGAGAAAAGGGCGCTGGTGGTTGGGGAAAAAACGCTATGTGTGAACGCAGCCTTAAGGGTGGAAACACCAGCAATATGTTGAAACATTTTAGGGTAACCATCTAACCATCTTATTTGTTTTCCAAGTTATATCATTTTAAGAAAAGGAGCGTTGTAATTTATTTTAACATGTTCAAATGTTATTAGGCAGACATTCTACACTGTTCAGACTCAAGAGATAATAAAACAGCTGCATTGACGCTGAAAACCTGTGTAGGCCTACTTTTTTTTCCACACAGAAAATTGATCGGGAATCGATAAGGGAATCGATAAAGAACCGGACCGATAAGCAGAATCGATAATGGCATTGGTATCAATAAAATCTTATCAATTCCCATCCCTAGTGTTAGCCTTCCTAAGGCAGCGTGTGTTGTGTATGAGTTTCATGGTTGGTAGTTGTGTCCCAATGATGTTCTGGGCAGTTTTAATAACCCGCTGTAGGGCTGTCTGGTCGGCCTTGGAGCAGCTGGCGTACCATACCGTGATGCAGTATGTCAGTATGCTTTCTATAGTGCATCGGTAGAAGTTCACCAGCAGCTTTTGGGGAGTTACATATGTGATACAGCAAAATATGCCTGGTCAGCAGGCCAATAACCATTGTTTGGTGGGTTAATTTTGGAAATATTTGCTAAGCTGGTTAGAAAAATGGGAATCAAGATGATATGTATAGCAGTGTTTTAGCAGTGGCCACACCTTTTTCTGATGCATTCCTTGCAGTTTCACGTGATGTCCACTAGGTGATCCCCTAAACATGCACCTGTTTTTAGTATAGAAACAACTTCATTCCCTTATCTATGAGACAAACATGTACATAGTTTAAGTTTGGGCCTGTAGATCTTTTATAAGTAGACTAATTACTGAAATGGTAATTAAGGTCTTCCACAGTGCTTGCTTGACTCTTTACTGCCAGCCTTTTCACACCTGTTTCTGATCATTACAGGTTCATGAGTACCTGAGGAGCAAGCTGTGCTCGCTGTACGAGAACGACTGCATCTTCGACAAATTTGAATGCTGCTGGAATGGAAATGACAGGTTAGCTCTTACACCAATAGCAACTTCAGTGTAACCCCTGCTGCCCCCTGATTTTCACAGGCTACACTACACACACTGCCAGGATTTGGTTGTGACAACCGAATTTATGAATGAGTGAATTTTAAATATGTATGGTACACATTGTAGCAGAGCGGAGTAAAATTACTAGACTGTGTATGTACGGGTAACAGGAGTCACTCCACTCTTCCGATCTCACGATGGCTGTAAATAATGTCTGTAACCATAGTAAGGTTTAGACCAATATGGCGGCAACAATCGCCTGTATTTTCAGTTTACTTAATACCAGTAAACAGAGGCACCAATTTATCCATAAGATCTTAATAGAGCGCCACCGACAGCTGTGTTGTATTCTCTTTTCTATCGCATGAACTTCATACTTTTAAGTGACCGCAACATTTGGGCCGGCCCAAGACCGCCGAACTGGTAGGAGCAACCGCAATGTTGAGGAAATTGGATAGCTGGATAGAAAATTTGAGGATGTCTCACAACACTTAACCTCCGTCTCTTTCAAATTAACAATGATAATGTTACGTTGCATAACGAGTGTTGCGTCTTAACGTCACATAACAACCAGTTGTCCAGTGTTGTGCTGGTTCACACTACTCAGACTAACCAAATCGCTCTCAAATTCGGAAAAGAAAACTGCTTGTTCTGGACGTTGTTCCAAGATAACTCATTGTGGTAAATCCTCTCACACCTCTCCCTCCTCTCTCCTCAGCGTGGTGATGACTGGTTCGTACAACAACTTCTTCCGGATGTTCGACCGCGGCCACAGGCGGGACGTAACCTTGGAGGCGTCCCGCGAGAACAGCAAGCCCTTGCAGGTCCTAAAGCCCCGCAAGGTGTGCGCCGGCGGCAAGCGCAAGAAGGACGAGATCAGTGTGGACAGTTTGGACTTCAACAAGAAGATCCTGCACACCGCCTGGCACCCGCAGGACAACATCATCGCCGTGGCAACGACCAACAACCTCTACATATTCCAGGACAAGGTGAACTAACCGAGGAGCGAGCTAATGGGACGTCTCCTAAGGGGGACGTCGCACATACAACCTGCAGCCTCTCAGCCTCGTCCAGGGTGATCTGTGGTAACCATGGTGACGACCTGCATCCCTGCCTGTCGCCACTGGATGACCAGACTTTGCCATGTTCTAGATGCGGACAAAGGAAACCTCATTCTTGCCCGCCATCAGCCTGTCAGAGTGACACCCGCCTTGTTGTTTCAGTGATGTCGTGCCAACTTTTTTTTTTTTTTTTTTTTTTTTTTTGCGCGCCAGCCCACCTGCCCTTTCTTGCCCCAGGGTAACGTGGGAAAACGAGTTTCATTTCCTTGAATTTCGCACTTATTTTTAAATTTTTTTTATTTTTTTTTTAAAGAATTTTTTTTTGCCCCCCATGGCTCTTGTAGAAAAACGAGAACACTTAGAAATACCCTTCCCCCATTTTGTCCCGTGCCACTGTAGTGTTTATTTTTCTAAGAGAGAATTACCAATCTGCATTTTTTTTTTTTTTTTCGTTGTGTGTGTGTGTATGTGTTTTGATTCATGTGTTTTGATTCAATTTCCAAGAACCATTGTCTTTGTATTTTTTTAATTCAAACCATTACCTTTCATACTTTTCCGTTTCTTTTTCCATCTCTTCACATGTTGCCCCTCTTTTCTGTTATGCATGCATACTCAACACGGTCACAAAAGCACACTCGCAGTTTCTCTATGTTCTCGCTGCTAGTTTCGGACAACAGCGCCTCGGAGGTTTGCCTCGATAAGTTGTCGAGGAGTTTTTGTTCTTCTCGGACGCGGTGAGGAGTCGGCCTTCTCACTGCCGCTGTGCCTCAGGCTCTGGGTGGCCAAACAGGTCTGGACTCCAGGAGAGACTTTTTTTTTTTTGTCTCCCTCTCTCTCTCTCTTTTGATGTCTTTTGTTTATCGTTTCCTCCTCCTTTTTTTTGTTTTCTGTTGTCAAACAATAGTCAGGTTTAAAGAGATAGTCTATTCAAAGATAATGATTATGATTGTCATATTTATAAAAAAACAAAGAACAAATTATTTGTTTTGTCCTATTTTGTGAGATGGAGCTGGACCTTAACATATTTTTTTTGAGTGATCTTCTTAAGTATTGTCTTCCTGCAGTGTATCACAACTCTGAGGCAGTACTTCACAACAGGGAAAACTGATTTTCTTTCTTTGACACTGGACTCTTATTACTGCACCAACTTAAAGTACTTGGATGTCTGTGTTGTTTTAAGACTGCAGTTAAAAAGGCATTATCTGAGGCATTGAGTCACTAAAGATGTTTGTTAAAACTACTGTAGACGTCATTACTGCGATGTGATGGTACAATAAGCTGCACTAGGATCTACAGCAGTCGATGTCTCCACACCTTATTTAAAACTTTGACAATTCCCGCAATACTGATGCCTCTAGTAATGTATGATAACTACAATACCATTTTAACTGACAGTGAAGATAATAAAGGAACTACTTTTTGCATTCTTGCCTGGTCATTGGTGGCATCTCATTTTTTTGCAACACTTTATGTATTTGAACGCCTCACAGGTGGATAGGAGCTGTTTACAATGTTGCTCTCTAATCCCAGTGGTTTTCAATCCAGTGTCATCCAGGGTTGGGACAAAATCATGAATGAACTCATCAGTTCCAATTCAACTGAGGAACTGGAATTTGAAAAAAAAAACTACAGGAAACAGAATTGGAATTGAATTGGAATTTCAGTTGAATTTAATTCAGTGAAATTTCTTCTTACCACATATCTGAGATGACATGGTGTTATATATTTTCAATACTGAATATCAAAATGTTAAAGCATCCTTTCAAGTGATATTTGATGCAGTACATGTAATCGTAATACATACATATGATTGAATGCAATGGTTTGTTTAACTGTCTTTTATTTGATTCATAATGTTTGATTTATGTTTAGCGAGTCAAGACGACTTCTCTTAGGAAACAGAATTTAATTCCATTAAATTTCACTTCTGTCGTTCCAATTCCAATTCTGTTTGCTTAGAGCTGTGTGTAATTCCAATTCCAACTCCAGGAACTGACCATACATTGTCCATTTAATTCATGAATGGCTTTAACCCTGGTGCCAATCCACACCCAAGTAAGCAGGTTTTCAGTCTAACCAAAAACAGGAACAACTGATTTCACTGATTAGCAGAGAGGAGGCAGGCAACTCCTTAATGAAATCAGCCGGTGTGTAGTGTTGTGTTGCAGTGAAAACCACTCCTGCACACATCTGCCTCGTGGCTGGGTTGGCGCGTGTGTGTGCGTACGTGAGAGCATGCACGTTTACGACTAGAAATGCCATTTGTGTCAACTCTGTGGACACGATTTAGTGAACGCCCTGATGTTTATTTTTTTAATCTATTTCACCCATGCAGTTTTGGATGGCTGCTGCGGTTTCATCTCGTTACGTAATTTGACTCTTTTTCCGTCTTTGTTATCAACTGGGGGTGATCTGACGTCATCACTCAGGTTCAAGAAGATCTGAGCGGCTGCTGCTCGCGCTCGCTCGCTCTCTGTCTGTCCCACCGTCTCTGGACCAGCTACCGAAAACAAACCGCCGCACTGTAGCCTCTGTCTCACACACACGGCAGATAGCGGACTCAGGTCAGCTATTATTGCACGCAGCTGTGCGCACGTCTGAATGTGTGCAGAGGCAGTGCGCGTTTTGCATTGACAGTCTTATGCAAGCCACCCTGCGCACAGGCACGATGTCCGACGCTGCTACTTCCACAGACAACAACGGAGACTCCGGACTAAATGGTAAATATCGCCGAAATGCTTGACTGTAAACGCCTGTCATTCTGTTTATTCACTGGGAAACTTGGCCCGGTAGGCAGCGGTGTGTTTTTGATAGTTTTCTGATGGGTTTTAATAGTTCCAGGCAGTTAAAATCTACCCGTTTATCTTTTTTTTTTTCGCCGTGAAGCTACATTTGAGGCTTGGGGGAGGAGTGAGAACAATATGTTCAGTTGGTTTATTGACGGCGGCTGGGCCAATGGCGTTGCAGTAGGCGCCGTCACCGTTCGACTGACAAGCGAGTAGACCAATCGGCGAACCACGCGGTGGTATGTAGGCGGGTTTTAAGCATTGTCAACAAGCCGAGATGGAAGGAGTCAGAACCGACAAAAATGGGGGCAAGCCAAAGGAATTGAACAATTTTCGCACAGTTGGGGTATTTTACAGTCTGCGAGGGCTCGAGAAACGACTTGCAGTTGTTCGCAGTCACGTGTTGTAACTTGTTTGTGATCCTTTTAACTTTAGAGTTTTTCCGATTTTGGGTAGACTTCTGAAAAGTGACAAACTGCCTCAAAATAGATCCCTGCCCATTAGCCTAACTAAATACATGTCATGCTCAGTTGGAGCAAAATGGGTTTACATTCCTAAATTAGGCCTATTTACAAGCTCACTTTGCATTTGGCTAGTTCTCCCCATTACAATGATTACAGCTTTATATGTGTGTGTGTGTGTGAGAGAGAGAAAAAGATACTATGTGTGTGGTCTGTTACTACCTGAACATTCAGACTAATGTTGTAAAGGGATACACGTATTTAAAGACCTCGGCATGCATGGGCAACCAGAGATGTAAACAAAGGCATGTTTATCAAACTAGTACTCATACCACAGCAGTATGTTGACCTGACTCAGGGAGAGGGGAGGGGGGGTCTGCTTAGAAAGCTGCTGTGGTGAAGCTTTACCGCACTATGGGGTGCAGTGACTTGGCATGCTATTTATGGTCACAGTGACAAGGGGACAGACGTTTTGGACGTGTTGGAAGGTGGGGAAAGTGTTTCAGCAGCGCACAGCGCCAAGAGGACATGGGAGCTGGTTGAGGAGCGTGTCACAGTCTCAGTCAGGGCAGGAGTTTAACTTTTATAGAAGATTTATAGGATTGAAAATGATGGATGGTTACCGTCCAAAGTGGCCGGTGGAACAAACAAACGTACCACAGCCTAAATTTACCAGCAATTTAGCTGGCGGCTGGTATTAATGTCTCACCCTGGTCACAACTGTCAGTGTTAGATTTGACTGCATGTTGTGCTATATTGTGTGTCTATTTACAGTATGGCCTGGAAAGCAACAAGTATTGCTTTTTTCTCATTACACCCAAGGCTGCTAGCTCAGAGGGCAGACTAATAACTTTTAGTATAAATGGTGCTTTCCTGATAATGAGGGAGCCGCCACTTGAAGACATGGTTCTCAAAAGTTTAATTACATATTTCTATTTTTATTTTTATTTTTTAAATCAAATTAAGTTTATTTATAGCCCATATCTCAAAGGGCTTTACAGAGAACTAGCCTACCTAGATCTAACTAATCAACAATTAGTCACAAAGCAAAATTATGTAATGCAGTATGCAACAAAAACACAAGGAAACAAAACAAAGCACAAGATACACTTGTCTATCTCCTGATAAATACCTCATCAATAATTTAACACAACTTTTGATAAACTTACTAAGTTTAGATATGCTTAAGCCTAGCGATCATCATTAGGCCTAACTGAATCGGAGGCAGAATCACTTTAATTACCAAGTATAACAAATGACTACTAAAGTTAGAACAGATTAATCTTCTGTTGATCGACTAATCAGTTTAATCGACTTATCGTTTCAGCACTTACACAAAGACACATTACACAGCAGCAGTACATACTGACAGTATAGGGACAATAGGACCTTGCAGTTATCAGATAGGGAGGCTGGCAGTGCGCTCTGTTATCTCTCTGAGACTCTGGTGTTTGTTTTGGCGTTTCCTGGAGCCCCCACACCAGCACTGTAAACATTTTGTCTAATACCTGGGATCTTCAACCCCACCCCACCCCTCCACACACACACACACACACACACCCCACCCACCCCACCCACCCTGTCCGAGCCATCAGTAGCTCAAGTCAGAGAGGTCACAACATGCTCTTCTCCCCCTGTGCTTTCCCCCTAAACCCTGACCAACAGCTGATAACGGCTCCCAGAATGTTCGTCCTCGCTGGCGTCATGGCAACGTGGTTTTAGCCCGTGGAGCGGAGACAATGGGCCGTCGACAGCAGCTTGGCTTGCAGTCCGCCGTGTAATCCGCAGGATGAGAGTGGGTGCTGAGTCGAGGCCTGGAGGGTGGGAGGCGATGGGGGTTGGGGGGTATCACTGCCTGGCCCACTGAGAGGTTGCTAGGCCCTTGTCACATGACCTGTGTGTTTACTTACTGTTACGGGGTCATGTGACCTGCTCCGGAGGCCTTCCTCTTTAAGGGCAGAGGTGAGAAAGTGTTTTCCTCTGGTGAAATCATTGCAGACATTGGTGGAATATTTTTCGTCCACTTCCCCCGGTTTTCCAAATGCAAACCCGCCCCTCCTCTATATTTGTATCCCAGCTCTGATGTGCTGTGACTCTGTGTTGTTGCCAGTCCATGCCTGAGCTCACGTAGGAACAAGGATCAAGCAGGGTCGGCGGCCGGCGTCGTATATCACAGTCAAGGTCTAGAAACCACAGCGCTTGCACATAAGACAGGCATTTACTGGCCTTTCACCGCCGTGCAGTAAATGGAGACAAGACTGGCAGACAGACCCGCCGGTCCAGGAAGTGCTTTACTCTGTAACTTCTGTGACGGAGGGACGCAGGCTGTCTGTCTGTCTTAGTCTCAGGAAATCCTTTTGTCCTTCCTCCTGTCTCTCTTATCCCGTCTTTTTCTGTGGATTTTGAATAAAGCCCTTTTGTTGCAGTGTGTGTACTGTAAACGCAGTGGCTTTTTGGACAAGAAATTAACATGAAATGGGTTTACAGCTGTAAGCTACGCAAGCTCCAATGATTACTTTTTTTCCCTCACTGCCCTGCTGGAGACAGGACAGAAATCTTCTTCCCCCACAAAAAAAAACGATCTACTATTGCTACACAAAAAGTCACATTTTGTTTGAATTAATCAGCCATTAAGTACTTTAATGTTTCCTAGTACATGCTATTCTGTGACCTGCTGTATAAGTCTATATCCATGCCAACGGTGCAGTGCAGGTTATTATTCTGTGGGAATATAATCAGAGGGCGGTAATATGCACTGAAATAGATGAGGTCAGAGTTTCCCATTTGCATGGTAATAATTTTAGTGGCAAATGCAGGCAAAATGCTTGGGCCTGCTTGGGCCTGTCAAGTCTTGCCCTGATAGTGGTTTACTGGTTTATTGACACGACTTTTCATTGACGCAGTGCCATCAGACTATCCTTATTGTTGGATCCTGGAATGTCTAAACCGCATTGTGCTTTGAAAAGAAATGTTAAATTGCCTGATATTTAACCTATATGTCATAACGTAGGGGTTTATTTGTAAAGCACCTTGAACCTTTTCTTTTGAAAAGTGCTATAAAGTTATTATTTAGCAGTTTTAAGCTTACAAATCAGGAAATTTAGCTAAAGCACTACCCTAGTGTAGACCAGTGCAGTGGTTATCAACCCTTTTGGCTTGTGATCCCCTAAAACAAAAATGTTCAACCAAAGAATGCTTTTCCCTTTTCAGGGAACTGTTCAGTATTTCACAAGAAAAAAAATAGCCATGATAATAAATTTGTATAGTAGAAATATGCTTTTTTCCTATCCCATTAATCATCTCGCGACCCCCCAAGATTATCTCGCGACCCCTTGGGGGGTCCTGACTCCCAGATTGAGAACCACTGGACTAGTGGGCTGCCCTGCCTGTGTGAACTGTCCCAACATTTAAAAGAGTTGTTTTCAATGCAGAGTTTTATCATTACATGTTCTAATGCTGCTTCAGAGGCTTCTCCACCCCACTGAGAAAAAATCCCCTTGCTGGGGGGGAGGGGGGGGGGGGACTCTGGTGTGACTGTTTTTTTTTCTTTCCCATGACATTTGCCATTTTATCCAAACTGCCTCATAGCACCATGAGTGCAAATGCAGGGCAACACTTGAATTATTGCACTGAGAGTATGAATAAACACAGGCGTTTTTGTTTCCCTTCTGCCCACAGGGTCCTGGGTGGAGCTGGAGATGAACAGAGGCGCAGCTGCCTCGGCCCAGTCGCCCTCCACAGGCGGCCCGGCCCCCGACCTGCTGCCCCTCCCTCAGGTGGAGGAGGAGGAGGAGGCCATAGTGGGGGGGCTGGAGCACGTCCCCTCCTCATCCTCCATCCACAACGGAGACATGGAGAAGATCCTGCTGGATGCCCAGCACGAGTCGAGCCGCAGCAACTCTTCCTGCGACAGGTAGCGTCAACTTAGGAGTCCTCTGGACATCATTTATTTATTTAAAATATCCCAGAATAGGCACCGTCCGCCCTGCTGAAGTGTCCTTAAGCAAGAGCATGAATCCCTGTTGTTCTGTAGCTGACCTCTAACCTCTGCACTCCCTATAATGCTACCTGTGCATGGGGGCTTGGGAAAAGAGACTTTTTCTACAGGGATTAATTATTATTATTATTATTAATTAACTAATTAATTATTATTAGTAGTAGCAGCAGTAGTAGTAGCAGTACTAGCAGTAGTAGTAGTAGTAGTAATGGTGGTAATTTTAACCACATTAACTGTTTCAGTGTTAGTCAGTGTTCAAGTGTTCCTGGGGTCCACAAGTAGCAGACTACATAAAACAGACTGTGTAAAAAAAATTTAGGGGAGTATTATTAAAAAAAAACACAACATAGCTAATGCCCCAAGAGTAAACATTTACAAGACTAAGATGGAAAACAGTAAACAAATATGAAAACAGACATATCAGGTAGCATTGGGACTGGGTTTTACAGTGCTACCATTTTAGTAGCACATAGTCCTAAAATAGATTTATGTCACCCATAAAATAAAAAAAAACAAGGAGTATATGTACAACTTGGGCTTTTTCAGGTAATTTTCCACAGCGATTTTTCACATGCTCTTCTTGGGAAAAATATCACTGCAGAGCCCAGTAGAATCCCTGTGGAGAAGACCGTTTGTTCAAAGCAGAGGAAACTGGGAAACTCAGATCAGAAAGCTGTTACATTTCTTATATCCTTCTTAACGTTAAAGACAGAATGAGAACTAGATTATCAAATTAGAAATGAGGAATTTCCACCACGTCCAAAAGCTCAAAGGAAGTCATGAGTTCATTAGTTCATACAAGCCTGTGTCTGTAACTGGTGGAATAGATTTTAGCCACATGGAGAAGTTGGTTCCTGCCCCAAGTTCCTCTTAACTCTCACTAAGTTAGGAGCGCACACTTTCAGAAAATGCCATTGATTTTCAATCTGAAGTCACTTGTATGCTGTTTTTGAAGAGGTCATTTGAGTCTCCCACTAGACTTGATGTGAAGCTCCAGGATTTTTAGAAACCTGAATTTGTTAGAAATGCTAGTGCAAACCTATGAGAGTATCTTACCATTACTCTCAACATCGCACCCAAACCATTCCATATAATACCATGGCTGGAGTAAATGTAAAAATAAGTGATAGAATTGAACTGAAAGGACATGCATTTTTTATTATTTTTTTATTTAACCTTTATTGGAAACGAGCAAAAGAGAGGGAGGGAGAGCAAGGGGGGAGAAGGAAAAAGAAGAGAGAGAGGGCACAGTGAATCCAGTGGTCACACCATGTTAAAAACACGTACAATTTCCAATAGAATCATCTTCCATACACTTTACTATAGTTCTGAACTCAGAGAGTGTAATCAGTTCCTTAAGTTTCAAGTCTTTCTGTAAACTGCTCCATGCAGGGGGCATAGAGAGACCATAAAGGCTTTTTTGCCCATCCTCAGTCCTGGTTTTAGGTACAGTCAAAAGAAAAGAGTCATGGGACCTAAGACTATACTGGCTGGCTGCTAACATTTTCCTTGATATAAATGCATAAATAGGATGGAAGCTCTCCCAAAATGGCCTTATAAATGAAGGTATACTAGTGACTAAGCCTTCGCATGGACAGGGATGGCCAACCAGCCCTTGTAAATAATGTGCAGTAGTGAGTGAGAGCTTTACAGTTTGTAGCAAATCTCAGAGCGCCATGGCAGACGGTATCTAAAATGTGAAGACTGTGAGCCCATGCATTCATGCATTCATTGTCTCACGCTGATATTGCTCACAGGGTACCAGCGTCTCAATGAGGAGTGTAGCATGAAAACATTTTGAATTTCTAAAGAGAGGAGTTTAATATTGATCAATACCAGTGGAAGACCGAACACTGTGGATTAAATAAGTAGCGGTTCCTCTTTCAAAACAGCCCTTGTGATATTGAGGTGACTTTTGCTCTGACTTCACTACTACTCAGAAGTTGAATTGACTTCTCAAAATCAATGACGTCTTCTTTCACAGTTTACTCCCAATTTATTGAGCACACTTAAAGAAAATCCAGATCCTTCCCTTTTAACCTCCACCCTCATCATGTGCTTGTTTGTAATCCACGTCGCTGCCATAAAGCAGAGCTTATCAGAGAGCCGGGTAGTCAGATGTCAATGAGTCACCTGAGGATGCTTATCTGGAGTATTACAATAACAGCCAGCAGCTTTGTGTCAACAGGCTACAAGCTGCGCAGACCCAGATGAAATAAGCAGGTTCAAAACACTATAGACATCAATGGAGCATAGTCTTAGCATTTTGGAGCGTGTCAGGTGCCATGTTGCATATAGCGTAATGGGAATTGTTTCTTTGCTCATCCCTTTAAGACAGTGATTCTCAACCTTTTTCATTAGAGCCATGGTGAGATTTTGTCTCTCAGACCCAAATCTGTCAAATTTGTCTCTCAGACCCAAATATTTTTGTTGTTAGATATGATTTTGTCTAGAATTCCATGACTATCTGTATTGTAGGTAGAGAGATAACAGTGAAATTATGATCAAAATAGTCATTCTTCTACATTCTCTAATTGTGTTAACTTGTTGTAAATTAAATGATGGTAAAGTTTAACAATTCATCAATTTGCTGGGGACGCCCTGGAACCCCTCAAGGACCCCTGGTGGTCCCCGGACCCCACGTTGAGAACCATGTACACATACATCAGAGAGGTCAGAGTACAGGAGCAGCTCTCCTGCAGCAGGGAGGGGTTTATTGACTTCCTCAGCGACACTTTTACAGGAACTGGACACACTGGCTGTTGTTGGGACTGAATGTCTGACCTTCCTGTTACTGGGCAGTCACACATTCAGTTCAGATGAGATTCAGGCTATTACATTATGCATGGGAAATTTCCAGCGCGATCCAAAGTTCAGAGGGAGTCATGAGTTCATGAGTTTGTGGGAGTGTGTGGCCTGTTAACAGGTTTTTGTTTTGCCGTTCGGCCCCGCCCGCAGCCCCCCCCGGCCCCACAGTCCCCAGGATGATGGACAGATCATCTTCGACGTGGACGTGTCCAGCAGGAGAGACAGCCAAGTAAGAGTTGGTGTGCCCCAGCTTCTTCCAGCCTGTTGCCATGGCAATATCAACTGCTGCCCATGAGGTGGTGTATACATGTGAATGACAACTACAGGCTGGCTTTAGTTTCCATGGAGATGGCAGCCACGCCCCGTGTATTTCTGTCTTCCTTGGACAGCGTGCCATGTCACCGTTATTCCCAAAGCTGCCGCTGTTGCAGGTTCTTTGTAGAAAATAGTTGCACACCAGAAACACTGATCAATCACTTTTATTGACAGTAATTCAGTTCAATTTGGATCTTTGTCAGCTTGGCATTGCTCGTCCACATTGGACTGAAAGATTGTCAATAAAAGTATAAATGGGGTTCCTTGTGTGCAGACTTCTATTTTTGTGGAATAATGAATAGAGATGCCAATGACTGTCCGTGCCTATGGCAACTTCACACACACACACACACACACACACACACACACACACACACACACACACACACACACAGAGTGTCTTGTTTGTCCTTAAAGAGTGGTCATTCATCATGGCCTCAGTGGTTCCCCATAGGCCGAGGTTGCTAAATTGAGTGTGTGTGTGTGTGTGCGTGTGCGTGTGTGCGCTCTAGTCGGAAGAGGATGTCCTGGACAAGGAGAGGGACATGGACATCCTCATGAAGGACGCAGACTGGGTGGCTGACTGGTCCAGTCGACCGGAAAACATTCCCCCCAAGTAAGTCTCAACCTACTGAGCATCAGCGTTGTGTTTTCCATGACAACTGGACACACACAGCTATGTGTTTGTTTTGAGAAAGTGATCACTCATCATGGATATAAATCTGGTTCAAACCACTAATATAAATCCAGATGCTAGAAACTTGGGAATCGTCTTTGATGCTGACCTGACCTTTGATGTAAAGTAAAGAGAGTTCAGTCCTGTTTCACTCAGTCAAGAGTTGCTCAATAAATAGAGAGAACTGTTGCAAATATGCATGCAGGTG
This sequence comes from Centroberyx gerrardi, assembly GCF_048128805.1. Lineage (NCBI taxonomy): Eukaryota > Metazoa > Chordata > Actinopteri > Beryciformes > Berycidae > Centroberyx > Centroberyx gerrardi. The sequence goes on along the minus strand of NC_135998.1, from coordinate 9,145,176 downwards.
CGTAAATTCCAATAAGAAATACTCAACGAACCATGCAAAGAATCCTCACACTGCTCGACAATAGGGGGAAAAAAGATCCTTTGCACTGAGGCATTGGAAAAAATGATTATATATTTCCAATACCTCAGTGAAAAGGATATTCTTTTCCTATTGTCGAGCAGTGTTTGGATTCTTTGCATGGTTTGTTGAGTGTCATTTAGTCAAGAACAATCTCCAAAATAAAGCCATTTTTATCCTTCAGCAGTCTGGGGGAAAGACATTCATACTTTTATTTCCTCTTGCCTAAATTATTGCTTTACTCCTAACCAAATCAAAAGTTTGTCCAGTGCTTCCACCTTGTGCAGAATGCAACAGCTAGGATTTTGACCGGTGCTAACAGTCACATAACTCAATTTTGTTTCAGATGATTGATTCAATATTTTTCTGATCACTTTAAAAGCAGGGATTAGGTTTCACCCCAGTTATATCTCTGAATTCTTAACCCCTTACCTCAGATCCCCGACCAGGTGCCTTCAGGTCATTCCTAAATATAAACTGAAAACTAAAGCAGACTCTGTACCTACACTTTGGAAAACCTCCCCTGAGCAGAATCAGTGTCGTCTTTTAAATCACTTCTTAACATCTGTTTCTGAAGACTCGGTTTTTGTGTAATGATACTTCTCTTCCCTTCCTTTGTTTTTGTTGCTACTTTTCTTGTGTAAACTTGTCTTTTGTTTGTCTTGATCGTGAAGTACTTTGTCAACTTTGTAATGACACTTATCTTTCTACTATTGTTCCTTTGTTCTCTTCTTATGTAATCATATTTGTGGTTGGTGTGGTTGAAGCACTGTGTAAACTTTGTTTTAGAAACGTGCTGTACTGCACAGAAACGGCTATCATTATATTGCTGCTGTCAGATGAAAATATTCTCAAAGTAATCTTGAATTCAGAAAAACAACCTTAATATCCACAACCATTCATTCATGAACTTTTATCCGTATTTAATGGGTTTCATGGACCTTTTGGTCGTAACAGTTGCTCTACCCATAAAGGGTCATGTGTCTGAAAACTATCAAAGTTGCAGTTACATGGTTTTTCCTCAGCAGTAGCAATATGTTGAACATATACACTATACTCTACATATTCACAACAGTGCTCCCAGCGCTCATATGCAAGTCTGGAAAGTATGGCCAAGTATGGTACATGATTTTGATCTTTTACAGGTATTTAAAAGTAGATTAGCAATATCTAAAAGCTGAGAAAATTAAGGACGTTTTTAAAATGGAAAATATATAGGAACCTGTACACTGCCCTTACAGTACACTATGCAACATCATGCAGCAGTGTAACGATTAATTCACTGAGGTGGTCTCCGTGTAGGAATCTTGACATGCTCAGCTGCTTCTACAATTAGGTAGAAATTGCTCCGGTAAAACTGATATTATTGTGCGTCTTGTAGCATTATTGTGCGTCTCGTCTTTATCCTTTCAAATTCATCTTTCATTCATCGTTTCATATAGTTATTGAATGCTGAGTATAGTCTGTGTAAGATATGTGTAAGGCCCCTTAAACTGTACAATATGTAAGGTCCCGCTGTTTCTGTACCATGTGCGTCAGTATATTTGTTTCTGCACCGATACCAACAGGACAAATCTCTGCACCAGGGTTCCCACGGGCTTTGAACATCCTTTAACTTTTGTGGATTTGAGAAAAAAAGAATAAGGCCTTTAAAAGTTTTTAAGAACCAAAAAAAGGGAAATCCGCACTCTCAAAAACAGGTCTTGATTGATTTTATTTTACATGTTTCAAATAGAAAATATGCAGCTTGGCAAACTGACTTGGCAAACACGGTCAAAACGTCTTTTCAGTTTGGCAAGCTGCATATTTTTGTGTATGTAAAATAAGTCAACTTTTTGAGATTTCCCTTTTTTTTTGTTTGATTTCCCTTTTTTTTGTTCGATTTCCCTTTTTTTGTTTGATTTCCCTTTTTTTTTGTTCTATTTGAAATCGACGCACCAGAGAAGCCTTATTGTATGTCCATTTTCTTACCCAGCATATGGGCTTTCTTAGTCATTTACTAAGTTTTTGAAAATTAATGGATCAACTTGAAACTATATGATATTTTAACTAAAATCAGTATATCTCAGCTCTCCGGATCAACGCTTCACATCCTGAGGAAAACCTAGTGATGGAGATCTGCAGTTTTAAAATTAAGGATTTCATCAGGATCTCTTGACTTGACAAGATCAGGAGTAAAAAAATGTGTCTGTATTTCTAATTCTGACCAGTGTCATGTTTTACCCCAAAACATCCCAATTTAGAGTACTTTAATTGAAAACTGCTGCACACGTATTGCATGTGGAGACTAAAGCGGTCTGTGATTTGTGCAGGGAGTTTCACTTCCGTCACCCCCGACGCTCGGTAACACTCAGCATGAGGAAGACCGGGGCCATGAAGAAAGGAGGCATCTTCTCCGCCGAGTTCCTCAAAGTCTTCATCCCCTCGCTGCTACTATCACACATCCTCGCTCTCGGACTAGGGTAAGAAAAAAAAGTCCCAGGGTCCCTCTGTCTGATGATGATGTCATTCACTGCATGACAATCCTGACAGTAGTTTGTAATTGAAATGTGTTGTATTGAGTTACATTTTGTTACATTCTTACTCATAGAGGGATAGGGGTTCAACTGAAATGTTTTTTGAAGGCTGATACCGTTATTGATGTTTTTGTAGTGAAGCTGCTGATAGCCAGTATTTTGTGCTGATATTCAGTATCTTTTATTTCATATTTTTTCTCATTTCATGCCAAAAAAATTACAGGTTCTTGGCAGGGTGGAGAAGCCTCTGAAACAGCATTTAAACCATGGGATACAGAAACCTTCTGTTGAAACTTGAAACTAATGAATTTACACGTATTCAATAGTAGGGGAAAATCTTTGATCCATTACTGCATTTAAATTAAAAAAACTTAATTTTGGTTAAAATTGGTTCTTAATTAACAATTAGAATAAATAAAATGTGCAAGGAAAACAAAAATCATTGCATGTATTACAGACTTTTTATATAGCTGTGGTCAGGGAGAAACCTCCATCTTATACAGAGGTGGACAACACTAATTAGCCAATACCCGATATTTAATAAAAGGCCGATATTGGCCTGATTGCTGTAACCTTATAGAGATCATATACACACATTTCTTAATGTGCTTAATACACTGAGAGTCAAGCATGTTAAAGGGACATAAAGTCTATAGATACTATATAGATCTTGCAGCCAGTATATGAAATGTTCAGTTCACCTCTGATGATGACCTAGGGTTGAAACTTCAGGCGCTGTTGTTGTTCAAATAAATGTTTGACAAAGCCAGAAAACAATTTATTGATTTCAGTTTGTGCTTTGCAAGTTCTTCCATATTTCCATGTTACTCCAGCAGTCTGCAGTCGTACATGAAGCCCAGCAGGGGGAGCTATACAGCAGTAGACAGAAGGCAGCTGGGCAGTTTCCTCCCTTTTTACATATTTCGGCTGGTAGAGCAGCTGCCAGCTAAAAGGCTGCAGTTCACACCTGCTGTCCCATGGTCAGGTCGGCCGATGCCAGGAGCATTTCTCTTTATGATAACACGTCACAGTAATCCTGGCTCCTCTGTCAGATATGTCACAGCAACGATACCCAAGAGAGCAGTCTTCTCTGGTACGTGATGTGACTACCGATTGGCATCATTTAACTCCCCATAATCACAATAGCTCTCTTGGCTCTTGTGGATTTTATACGGTTATATAACGGCTTTGTGGTCCTCAAGAGCCAAATTAATGCAATTAAACCCATTATATACAACTTTATTGAGCACTATATAATTAATAAAACAAAGATGTATGTTATATTATTGTGGAAATGTAACTTTAACTAAATTTTCACACCTTAGCAGCAATTTTAATCTCCCATAATCCTCTTTGTATGCAAATGAGTTCTGACAATGTCACACGATGGGAGAACATACTTCTGGATTCATCATGTAATAGTTTACATGGACTGCTGCCATACAGTGAGTAACAGTCTACAGTAATCCTGGCTAATTCTGGCTACATAAATATATAGCTAAATCCTTTTATGAAGACACTCAAGGATCTTATAATAAAATATGTTGTTGTTTAAGCAGTGATTCAGTGTATGTAATATTCTGTAAACTGTTTGCTAACAGTTCTGTTGCTAACGTTAACTAGTAAGCCAAAGTGCTTCACAGTTAAAAGAACAACAGTAGAATAAAAGATAGTAATAAGAAGTAAAAACAAGCAAAACCAGATGAAACAATCCAAAATATCAGCAAACAAGAACATTAATAACATAACAGAAACACTAGTTTGAAAAAATGTGTTTTAAATGTGACAAACATTGAAACAGAAGAGGTTAGCCTGAGTTCCAAAGCCTTGGTGACAGCAAAGGTCCGATTGCTCTCCGTCTTTAGACTAGACTTTGAAACAGTGAGGAGGATCTGGTGCGAGGATCTCAGGCTGCATATTGGCTAATAGCGAGTTAAAAATAATCATTCTTGTTAATTGAAATAATTCATCAAGTAAATAAGAATAAAGTAAATATAGCTACCCTACTCTGCCTTCCCTCTACTCCAATTGGCTCACACATCACCGCATCATCAGAGCGTGGAAAAAAGTTGAAGGTAGCTGAACTTCAGTTTGTAGCTGCAGACGCCCGACACGCTGCTCCATTTTAGGCTCTGGTGTTTGTAGCTTTGTGTCGCCGGCTTCCATTGAAAATGAATGACTTCCTGTTGCTTTGTAGCAACTGAATGTACTGTAAGTCACTTGAGAGGTGACACTCGGCCTTCGATTGCAGTGTTGACAAGGGGTTAAGCTGTGCTGGGGAAGTTCTGGGGCTCTGAATGGTGTTGATCCTTTTACTATTAATGGTGTAATACTTCCATGGTGTTGACAGGGACCTACCTTGTTTATCTTGTTTATAAACCATGGTTAGGTGTGCTTTACATCATCATAAAGCATAGCCGAAACACCTATTTGACCAGTCGGATATCTTTTTGCTGGAATTCCCACTGTATAAAACGTGATTCTGAGAGAAGCAGGATTGTTGGATGATGCTAACACACTTAATTGTTTTGTTTTATTGTACCTTTTTAACAGAGTCTACATTGGGAAGAGGTTGACCACGCCACCCGCAAGCTCTTTCTGAACCTGAAACTGAAGAAGTGCCTGAGACGTGGCCATGAATTGTTGGGGAAATTTTTTTTGCTGTTGTGAGAAGAATACCCATCTCTCCTCCAACTCTCCCTCTTTTCCTCTCTCTTTCTCTCCCTCTCTCTCTCCTCCCTCTGCCTCTCCTCCTGCCTCTCTCCTCCTTGGCCCTGAGATTTGACATGTTCTCAGGAGAAATGCATTGCCTTTTCCTCTCTCTCTTTCTCTCTCTCTCTCTCTTTCCCCCTTTCTTTATCGGTCTTTCTCTGACTGTCTGTAGATATCCCTCTCTCCCCCCTCCTTATATCCTTTCATTCATTTGTATAAGCTTTTCAAGGAATGATTAAGGTCATATTTCCCTTTTCCCCAGTGATTGGGTATAACTGGGTTTATAATGGGTGGGTTTTCTAGGAGGGGGCGCAGCATTAAACCAAACCAAAACTCTTCTACTTTCACGCTATCCCGGCGCCATGGTAACAAGGGAGAACTGTCCAATTTAGAAAAAAACAATTGACCTGAGATTGTGCCACCTACTTGAGTAGCCCAACAAGAGGATTCAACCAAATTCAGAGTCGGCTACGTTGAACTGATAATGTGAGCATGCCTTTGAAAGTAGCCATTTTTGTTGATTTATGATGAATTCATTTACTTTACATAATATTGTCTCTCTTTTTTTTAATTTATTTTACACCATTGGTGGTTTATTGGGAAGTTGTAATTATGAAAGGAGTTACCATAGTGGCCATCCCAGTCCACACACACACACACAAACACATGAAATGCACTGGGGCAGTCTTTGGCTTTGTCTGCCGTAAGAGAGACATTTTATGTGACGTCGCTTTATCTGTTCTGCGATGAAAAGTGTAAATTCAAATCTATCCAGTTCTTCATCTGAGTGATTTTACAAAGTGACAATAACCGGAAGCTGATGTATAGATTTGTAATGTGCAGGCAGGCAGGCAGGCAGACAGGCGGTCTGTCCCTCTTAGTGCACGTGCTTACACACAGTATTTTGTGGTTGGGTCTTGGGTAACAGCGCTGTGGGGTCCAGAAAGGTTCAGTTGTCTGTCTGTCCTTGTCATGTGTCGATGTTGTCATTCCAATGTAACTCGAGCCTCCCGGGTCGTCTGCAACATATCGTAGAGCTAGTTTGGTCCCGCTTCCACCGACCGAAGACTGCCAAAGTCAGCTCCGCCTCTTCCTGACCGTTTATTCCATATAGGGCTGGGTACTGCAAAATGATACCTACTGGTTCTGTACTGTTTAGTTGATATTGGTGTGGATTTTAAGGCATCGGAAAGTATTTAGTATCAAAAAAGCTTTGGGACAATGAGATGTTCTGCTTTTTTGTTTTGTTTTGACAAAATCGATTGAGTGATTTTATTTAAAGAAGCAAAAAGCGTTACATGAAAAGTAAATTAAATAATTTACTGTATTGTATAAGGAAATTTCCCTTCACCCAATAAAGGGAGGTTATTGGAGAAGGGAAAGTATTGTTTTAGAACCGGTATCGTTAAGGAAAAGTTTCCAATGCTACCCAGCCCTTCTTCCAGACACTTAAACCTTTACCTGCTGTAATTCAAGCAAAACAAACAGAGAAGCTTCATCCCACTGATGAAGCTGCAGACAGAGGGAACTGATTTCGGGGTCGGTCTAAACCCTGGACAGGCAGACGGTACTGCTAACGACCCCTTACTGAACCTCACTTAACGATTGTTTCGCTTCCCTTTCCGATGCGGCCAAAGCGTGGCAACTTTCAATCGATTTGAAAGGGGAGGTTTGTTTCTACCTAACAAGGCTCTACTATATTTGTAAACACAGGTACTTGGCTAGCATGTTGAATAAAGTCATGTACTCCTACAGCATGATTGAAAAGCTTGATAATAGTGCTCAGACATAGGCTTCACTGCAGTATCTCTAAGGTAGGGGCCATAGTTTCACAGTGGTGTGTTTTTAATTTAGCTCTCCAAGTGTAGCTGTCATGGCCAGACTTGGGTCAAACAGTATTTGCACATTATGTTTTTTTGCTTGTTATAACCTATTTTGGTGACAGATGAGCAGGGTTTGCCATATTGGACGACTCCATGAGTGCCAGAAGTTTAGACACATAGAAAAGTGTTTGAAAATCAGTTTAGTTTACTTTTCTGTGATCGACAACAACTACCTGGCGCTATTGCAATCGTCCAAATGCAGTAAAAAGTAAAATTTGGCACTCCAAAACAAAGGCTTAGAATAGTTTGTAAATGCTGTTTGAGCCCAGGTCTACTCAGGACGTCGTCTCCGCCTGCTGTCTTCTTTTCTAATTTCTTAAAACAAACTCACTCACTGACTGCCAACGGGGACGGGGGTCTAGTTTGACCCTTAAAGGCTCCGCTCTGTGAACCATGTGCCTCACTGCTCCCCCTCCCCCCCCCAAAAAAAAACATCCACTGAGTTTACTTTGGTCTCATCGTCTGCAACCCGGCCACAGAGATACTGCATTGTTATTTTGTGCCACAAAGCTGTTTTTCTGCCTGTGTTTGTACATGCAACTTTGGAAAGAGGTATTTTGGATTGTTCTTTTCTGTTTGGGTTTTGTTTTGTGTTGTCTGTTTTTCGATGACGTTTCGGATTGTGAACGCACAGAGCAGGAGCGATAGTTGGAGCTGAATAAAGTCCTAAACTTTGACGAAGATCATGTTTTCACTCGAATCGAAAGCAAGGTGTGAGAAACACTATGTTGAGGGCAGGGCCTAATGTGAATAGGATGTGGAAGGTGTAGAAAAAGATTTCCCTCAGACTGCTATGGTATAACAGTAGTTATTGTAATGATATATTTGCTTTAATTTTGTTTTTCCCTCTTCATTGGAAAATTGATAAACATTTTGTCATTAAAGATTACCTGAATGAAGCAATTTGCTGTGTGTGAGGCTTTTTCATTTTTTCTTTGATTACTAAACGACAGTAGAGTACTGTGATGCTGTAAAACTGTGTAATACTCTGCTGTAGGATCCTTCACTGGTAGTGATCAAGATATAAACCTCAAAGTTTTTTTTAAAGTTTTAGGAATTTGAGAAGCCTTCAGGCCTTGTAAAAGAGAAATTGGTTCTCAATGGTAGGACTTCCTGGTAAATAGAAGTTAAATAAAATAAATAACAGCTCTCTTACTTTTACTACAGCTGTGGAAGTAAATTGAATTGCTTGCACGTTATTTTGAGAGTCATGTTTTCTTAACCTGCTGACTCACTCTTGCTAGCGAACACTGGAAGCGGAAGCAGGAAATGGTTTCTCAAACAAAATCTCTTTTGTGAAAACGTTTTGAACATCCTGAGAGAGAGAGAGAGAACTAGCGACTGATGGAGGACAGGCTGAATTAAACCGTGCTGCTAAACCATGTGCTATGTATATGAAGTGTCTTGGAAAAAGATCTAATTTTCCTTAATACTGCTACAAATTCCTATTAAAGTGTATTTCTTGACAAATCTGGTGACATTTCTTTAGGGTACAAACTAATTTCACCAAGTCTTCTCCTTTATGCTTAAACATTTTCTCTTCTTTGATGGAATCATATCCAAAAAGTCCTTATGTGCTCGGACAAATTCTTGAAATTAACAGGCGAACATCTGCTATTTTGAAACTTTTCTCCATTTTCAACCCCTTCTTAAACCTCAGATGTTGTGTATATGAGGTCAAATAATAAAAGAGCAGAAACCCCAGTAGAAAAAGAAGTGTTTTTCCAGCTACTCAGCTCCACACCCCATCAGCCTCTCCAGTTGTCATCGTCCAGACCGTTGTTTTGGACATGATCCAGAGACATAACACCAGAAGCTGTGTGCATGCCTTAGCGCACATAGCTGAGACCTGAGGCATCAGGCTTCTCCGAAAATGACAATCACACACTCCCTGCTGCTAAAAACTCCTTTGAGCACAGCTTCACGTTTCAGTCACAAAGTCACTCAGACTGGTTTGATGAACTACTATCAGCTGAGGTGAGGCTGAGTTTGTCTTGTTAGGGGATGAAAATAATAATCATCATAATGATAATAAACTTTATTTTAAAGTTTATAAAGTGCTTTTCAGAATAAAAAACAATACAATAGTAAAACATACAATAGAATACACTACAATAGTAAAAATGAAAAAAAAAAAAAGATGTATTTGATAACATGTTATTATGTAACCGGTTGGTCAGCTGTAAAGAATTTCATTTTAATTAATTGCATTTTTAAACCTGACAAACTCTTAGTAAATCTCAGTAACTAATAAACTAATAAACTAATAAACTAACTAATAAAACTAATAATCAGTGCTTGTGGGGTTTTTTGTGATTGTTTGTTCTCTCTTGTTTTCAGTCTGTATTTGTCCTCAGTTGCTCTATCAAGCACACTGTGTACTAAACCTGTTTGTTAAAAGCAGTTTAAAAATAACCTTTATGTTAACTCGACTAAACTTGGCCCACCAGCTCATAAACATTTGCCGGATGCATCCGAGCTTTCTCTCCCCCTGCTTTCAAATATCACACACCTAGAAGTGTCAAGCTGTTGTGTGCTGCACCCTCATCCATCTGACCTTTGACCCTGTGCAACCGTGATGTTTAGCTGCTTATAACTGGAGCAGAAAACACCGCTGAAGACCCTGTGTCAGCATTGATTTACAGCTATTTGAAACTGCCCACTGAGGCCCAGGCACAACTCTCTCTCTCTCTCTCTCTCTCTCTCTCTCTCTCTCTCTCTCTCTCTCTCTCACTCAGAGAAGAATAATAAATTTGCTGTACAAAGTTGACCGAGTTGAAAAGTATGGATCCCTTATTCATTCTCTTTGAGGAGCGCTGCCCTCCAGTGGCAGAAATACTGCAGTGATTTCTGATTTGAGCATGTTGTCACTGTGCATGTGGATAGGATAGGCAAGTGTAAGTATATCACATGCTGTATGTTACTCACTGCCTATATACATAAAAAAACAAAAAACAAAGCAAAACTAGAAATTGTCTTTATGCTCAATAAACAAACATTTTCCCCTGTCTTTTATACCCATATGTCCGCAATTTATGTTTGGTACTCTAGATGCTTGCAAGGCTGATCAAGGCAAGACTGTATCAGTATGGATGGAGATTGAGATGCTGGCTATTGAATCAGCTGTAATTGCATCTTACAGTTAAAGCACCACACCCATTTCCCATGCAAACAGCTGACATTGATCTACTGTACATTTACTATGCACAATAGCTTGCTTTGATCTGCAGACACAGCATCCAAAGAAAGGAAGCTTGCAAATGACCCACTCTTTTTATATACATTAAATTAGTATTAATGGGCATGAATGTGGAGCTTTACATTCTTATCAACATTGCCAAGATGCAGATTTCTTACTCTTACTTCACCATAATACTCTAAATGTCTGCACTATTCATTTAGATGGCAATCAAAGCTGGCACAGTTCAGTGTTGCTATGATGAGTGAAACCTGCTGAGATGAGGAGGCAGAGTCTTCTCACTGGAGGGATGGAGACGGAACCGGCCACCACCCTGTAACCCATGGTAACGCCATCAGCTGCAGTGGGAGGAGCCGGAGCCTTTACTGCCTCTGGATTGGCTGGGAACAGGTGTTCTGAGGTTCCATATAGGGAAGGTGTAGGAAGACTGGAGGAGGAAGGAGAGAATGGGGAAGGAGGAGGAGTGGAGAGAGGGATGGAGATTGGACGCACTGTTGCTTGTGGAGTAGGGAGGTTACTTTCAGAAGGTAATCAGTACCATGCTATTGATTACCAGATTAAAATGATAAACGGTGACATAATCCATTGAATTACACCAACTCAGTAATGCACTCTAATTGCTTTCAGTTTCTAATGGATTTTATTTGCCTCTGAAATCAATAGCATATAAAATCAAACCGATGTTTTATTCTGATTGACAAACTGTAATATGTGTAACATTATTAACTAGCATGAATCCATGTTGTATAAAAAGAACTGAGTAGAGCTTTATCTAACAAGTAGTTATAGTGTTTTCAGTAAGTGTAAGCGATTTCCAAATAATAATATAACAATAATAAACTTTATTTATACAGCACCTTTCTTAACAAGGTTACAAGGTGCTTTACAATAAAATGAGAAGTATCTTTTTTTTTAATAATAACAGTAAAACATTGGATACAGATAATAGATAAAGGACTAAAATAAAGATAAGAGCAAGCAGTACAAGTGTAATCAAAGGAAGGAACTAAAACAAACATAACAAATACCGAACCGGAAAAGCCCTACACAACATGATGTTAAATACACACACACACACATAGTCACACACACACACACACACACACACACACACACACACACGCACGCACACACACACACACACACACACACACACACTACGAATCTAACTGCTTGTTCTACATCTGTTCCTGAATGCCAGGACCATGCCCTTCCTGCATGTTGGTCTGGAAAGCCCAGAGACCAGACACATCCCCCCTCTCCCAACTGTGTGTCAGGCACGCTGCCAACTTTCCTCTCTAATTATCTAACACTCCTCTGTCTCTGCTCTTCGTGGGAGAGAGCGACAGACACTTTCGTTTTGTTTTGTGAAATAATCATCAGGCCGGCGAAGTGAATGAGGCTTTTGTCTTCATGGCTCGGTCTTGGGGTGTGGCCGCACCTTCGACACTTTCACTTCAGCAAAATCCACCTTTGACATTCAGCGAGCGAGTCAGACATTGTCTCCTCTCTTGCAGAGCAGCCCACCCACACACACACACACACACACACACACACACTGGCCCTCGCAGCCCTCTGGGAGAGGAAATAGTAGCAGCAAAGCCATTTGCTGCCCCGCACGTTGTTATGGAAACTGGGCCGGCATGGACTCAGTGCAAAATTGTTTCATGGCCACTTGTGCAGGAGAGGTTTTGTCTGTTGTAATGTGTTAGGAATAAACAGTGTGTGACCAGCAGTTAGACTCTAACTGTTCCAATAGCCACTTATCACCTTGCAGGACTAACATTATTTAGACATCTATTCACTGTAAACCTGAAAAGTGGCTCAACTAAAAATGTGAAACTCTAAATTAGAAAAGCAGATGCGTATTGCAGCATGCCACGCCTTTATAATGATGTCATTGATCTCACTTTACTTAAAGCAATATGAGTTCATGAAAAAGTCATGAGTATGCCATAGTAAGGAGACATTTACAGCTCATAATACATGTAAATGCATATTGTTAGTTGACTCTCTCATGACTTATACGATATATATATGACGTCACTTTGCTTTAGATAATATGAGGAGTTCATGAATAACATATTGTGGCACACTAATAAAAACTTGATAACTTCCTATTATTATTATCCATACCTACCTATTTTTATCTTTCTTTCTTTTTAATGTCATTTTTACTAGACAAATTCTGTCTTGCTTTTGCTTGTATTTTGTATTTTGATTAAAAATTGTTTTAATCCATTTATTTTGTGTAAAGCACATTGAGTTGCATTCTGTGTATGAATGGTGCTAAAGACGTGTGTAAGTTCCAGTGGTAAATACATTACTTATAATAGCCTCATAACCTAATCACCCCAGATTCATAATGCATTACAGTGTGTTATGACATTTTCTGACACAGTGATATAATTATCGGCCCTTAAGTATTACTTTTAACAGCCTCATAACCTGCTCATGCCTGATTCATGATGCATTATAGTGTATTATAATATTTTCTGATGCAGTTATGATGCAATTATAATGTACTTGTGTGCATGATGACTTATAGTGTTATAACCAACAATTTGAGTAGTGTTACATAGTCAGTAGGAATTACAAGCCTTAGGAATGCTTGTAGTTTTTATTTTCAGTTGGAAATGCATAACCTGTTAACCGATAAATGAATATTTGTAATTTCCCACATCCTTTTAACACATTTTTGGGAGAGGACAGACTTGACAGAAGAACCAATCCCAGCCCATACTGATGTGAAGGTTATGATTATTTATGAGAATACCAATAATCCAAAGAGACTCCAAGAGAGAATATTGTGCAGATCTAGCTTGTATCTCCACCTCATTCTGCATCTTTAAGTCAGAAATCTTGCCCATCATCTAATCGTCATGCTAATCCCCAAATACAATAAATGCTCAGAAATTGATCTTGGTGGTTGTTGAAATATTGACGACTCACACAGTGCATACTGGAAGACATATTGGAAAAGGTCAGCAGAACCTCACATACTGTACATTGTTAAAGAGACAGTACAGTAGATGCATAGGGACCAGTGGAGTATATCTGTCACTCTACATATATACATCGAACATTCAATATTTTATAGCTGTGTGTGCACAAGCAGCGTGACATATACATACAGTATGGCTGCAGTTGTAGAGGGAAGTGTAGTGAGTGACGAGCATTGCATTAGTTAGTATACAATGAGCTGGTTATACTGTATAGAATGAAATACATCAAATGAATTATGAGTCCTGGAAAAACACATTCCTGTGGCTGAAAAATGCCAAATTTGAAGTGCAAAGTCTGAAACACATTTGGGTTATGCACAAGTGCATGGGTAACCATATGGGTGATAATAATAAATGGCATGATAACAAACAGTGGCATTAGTGTGGTTTACAGACAGAGATTTTGGTGGTTTACGATGATGTGATGCTGAGTTTTAGGAGGCTGGTGAATTTGGGTGCTAGCTCTTGGAAATGCGATGTGATGTGAGTTGATGGGTGGTCTTGGTCCCAAATATCAGTATCTTCTACTAGAGGAAATGTTTTTGGAACTGAAGTTTCCTGGCATAATCTTTACCCCAGTGCCTAGTAGTTCCTTAACAACCATTGTAGTGTGTTCATCCTTGAAGCAGGAAGAGGCAGAGCTGTGGCAGATGGAAATGGAGGAAATGAGGATGCTCTTAATTATTGATGTGTAAAAATGGACAAGGATTGGTTGCGACATTGCTGCAGGAAGAACATCCTTCTTGTCAACCTATGGAGATGTTCTTGTCCCAGTTGAGGGTGTTGGTGATGGAGTTCACCAGCAACTTGAATCTCATAGCTGGGTTCATATTTCTGGTTAGCTAAGGTATTTCTGGTCAGTTAAAGTGGTTCAGACACCTAGTACGGATTCCTTCCTGGGTCAGGACTGACGCTGAAGGGACTACATCTCCCAGCATGCACGGCAGCACCTTGGGAGACCATGAAACTTATAGCTAGTAGTGTTTGATGTCAATCCACATCTCAACCGTTTTAAGAGTTCAGCTCCTGGTTGTTAGCAGCACACAATGACACACACTCATCTTTCTCCTGGACGGACATCATTGTTGGTGATGATGCCCAAGAGGGTGCGGTGTCATCCACAAACAGCACAGAGAAATAGGGGAGTTGGTTATTAAATGGGAACACTTTGCCACACAACAGTTCTGGAGTAATGGTCGATGCGGAGTTGATTTGTTCCAGGCCCATTTCTTCTGCATCATCCACTTATTGATTCATCCTTTAGGGAAACTGCAGGGTTGAAAATCATCCTCAAAGCAAGAAATATAGGAGAAGACAGTTGGTACTGTTAGTGTTTTGTGATTGATTAGACTAATAGTCTGTGTTTGTCCTTCATTATTTGCCAGTTCCCCCAATATATCCATTCATTTTGATAGGTATTAATTCCTGGACATATTAGGCCTTTCACCAAGCTGTAACACTCAGTCATAAACATGTTGCTAAAAGTTAGTCAAATTTTACCTTTGGATTATCATTTGATGAAAAATACTAATCAGACAAGCATTGATTGTCTTTAAGATGCAATCTGCTTGTTCACATAATTTCATCCTTCACTGGTCTCATCACATTTTAGGATAAGAAGGATTACAACAATCACAGCAATACATGATTCAATCACAAACTAGGCAGACTCTAGTGAACTCAATTTAAGTTTTTTTTAGTTGATTTGAGTTGATTTTACTTGTAAGCTGACGTTATGCATTTTAAAGGCACATTTCCCTAATAATTCACCCATGCACACCCCCTTTCTTACTTGCTTTGGGGGTAAGTGTTTCCCATTTCCACTTGGTGGAAATGGTTTCAGAAGCAAATCCTCTCAATATTTCTTTAACCAAAGTTTTTCAACCCTTTCTAGAGTTTTGGGATATGTGGGCGCTCAGATATTAAATGTAAAATATACTGGTTTTGTTCTTTGGTAAAGTGTCTCTCTTATCAACGTTTTTGTTTTAAGATATATCATACTTGCCCTGCATGGTTTAATGTTGCCTACAGATATGAAACATATATACATAACACATAGATGATAGCTACATAACATGTCAGTTTGTTTTGTGCATTTTGAGCAGAATGCAGCATATAAAATAAGATGAAATAAAACAAAATAAAACAAAACTGGTGTGCAAAACATGAAGCAGAGGCTGCAATGCACTTTCAGTCCTGTAAATTAGGGAAGGGAAATATTCCCGTAGCCTACTTTTATGTAAAAGACTAAAACTGGTGATGAAATATCCTATCCTGAGCATGTTTCAAGTGATAGCACTGCACTGATAAGACATGAAACAAACGTTTGCCATGCACCTTTCTGAAACTCTCTCTAAGTATGTTGGACCAAGGCGGGGCAAAATTTTGGGCATCTCAGTGTCGGAGCCTAAAGAGTCTTGGTGTGTCAGAGGCGTGGTGCTGAACGGACAGCGCCCTTCATTGTCGGACTGGGTGTGACTTTAGTGAACTGTCCAAGGTGCTGTTTGCCTTTTGACCCCAAAAACGTGTGTTAATATATACAGTATACTAATAGGTTATAGTTGCATGACGTGCCCCACTTCTTAGACCCCATACGCTCATTGTGCTCATATTCACCAGCAAATATTGACTGTCACATGAGCGGGTCACCACACTGATGGATTAGAGCTTTAATAAAGGCAAGAACAAGTCTTTACTTTGGACAAAAGAGGACGGATCATTTCCGGACAGTCGGCTCTGATGCGCTCCTGGCAGCACCAGACTCTGGACGGGTTCACACGGGCTACAGGTAATCCCTCACCAGGAAATATCCTCCTCCTATGCTCATATTCGGTGTAGCTTTTATTGAAAACGCAAGGCTTTTAACCCTGCGCCTTTTCCCTGTATATGTCGACAGGGAACAACGCTATTGGTTATAAGCTATAAGCTAATTATGATTCATGAGTAAGCAAATTTTTTTAAGCCATTCAAAATGTTTGCTGTTCTGTATAGGCTAAGGCAATGGAAAAAAACTGTGTGAGAGACGCCGTTTTTTTTTTTTCTCAGTATTTCCTGTAGCGGATCTTATAGATTTATGGTGCATTTTCTTCCCTTTCAGCACAGCAGCATCATTTTCATGCAGCATCGGCCCGTTTATTCCTCTATAGTGCGACCACCTGCGCTGGAAACCGGCAAGGCGGTGGCTGTCCAGGCGTGTGTGTGTGTGTGTGTGTAGCCTACGGACCTGAAGACGAGACAAGCGGTGCATCTGTTTTAGGGCTTATAAACAGCTTAACCAGACCCTCACAAACCCGCCTGCCTGCCTGCAGAGAGCATGTCGACCGCCGGGGAAGTGCCAGCCTTCTTCAAGACCATGGGCTCCGGCGACAGCCCGAAGCCCCGGCAGAAATTCTGTGGCATGTTCTGCCCGGTGGAAGGCTCCTCGGATAACAAAACGCTGGACTTTGATGCACTCTCCGTGGCCAAGGGGAAGAGTGATGGGCGAGTCATTGACAGGCAGACCGACATCTCCCAGCCCAGGAAGGTGGAGATCCGGCAGAGCACAGGCAAGGAAGCCCTGCAAAACCTGGATGATAAGAGGGTACATTGTTTTTTTTTGTGTGTGTGTGTGTGTGTGTGTGTGCCTTGTTGTCTGTTTGTCTGTCTGTCTGTCTCTCTCTCTGTTTCTCATTCACGCACAGTCTTTCTTTCTTTCTTTCTTTCTTTCTTTCTTTCTTTCTTTCTTTCTTTGTCTTATTCTCTCTATCTCTCTATCTCCCTATCTCTCTCTGTCTCTCTCAGTGCAAAATTCTTCCACTCCATATTCAAATCCATGCATAAAATCTAGATTTCTACCATTTCTATATGTAGCTCAAGTTTGTCAAAGCTTACAGACACTGTCTATACCAGACAACTTGTGTTTGCCTACATTTCCCAGCAAGCACTTTGATGTAATGGGCCATTACCATGGTGGAGTGGGTGGAGGGCCCGCCATGCAGGACTGCCAGAGGGAGTGGCTCCTGTTATGTGGAGCTTACATGAAATGAATGTTGATTTTCCTTTTCTGCTGAACGGTAGCTAATAATGTAACAGGGCAGCAGATTGTGTGTGTGTGTGTGTGTGTGTGTGTGTGCGTGCATTAACAGCCGTGTGTGTGCTGCCGAAGTGTCTTCTTTGAGCAAAACTGAACACTTGCTCACTCATTTTAAGTTGGCCTGAATAATAAGCATCAGTAAAATGGCCTATATGTGCATGGAAATGTGCCATCCGCTCCGCCCTGGTTATAAATTATTAGTGTTTGGACATGCAGACACACAGATACACACATACACACACACTCACAACTTTGCATACAATGCGATGCATGGCTGCTGCAGCAGTACTGCATTATTGTGCCTGAAGTCCCCTGTGCTTATGGGCTCTTTAACATCTGTAGCCTTGGGTGTGTAGCTGATCAATACAAGATGGCGGCATTGACTTGCATGACTTGCAAGAAAACCTGTCAAAGATCTCAGGGCCAAGTTTCCTTCTGCTGGCACTTGGAACTCTCCAAGTGTTGTTATCCAGGTTTTATTGTCCAGTGAGTAGATGCCAGAGTCAGGATTTTGAGTCCTACTGATGCCACTCAGGCTAAAAATGTTTGCACTTATGATAATGTAAGATGCTTTGGATAAAAGAGTCCGTCAAATGGCATTATATCATGTTATCCTACATATTGATTGCAGGCATTAATAGCAAACACAATCAGATTATCTCTCTTTACTCGACTCTGTCTCTTAGATCTGTTTCACCTTAGGTTGCCTGTATAGTTTGTACTGCATTTCCTTGACGTACAGCACATTACTATACAAGAACAGATAGCTTCGTAATGATTGGATTTCAAAAAGTGACACTCTTACACCATAATAAATGGAACAAGATTAAATGGCGGTTCTTTTTTAAAGATAGCAGGCAATTTAGAATTCAGAAATGTGACATTTGCAGACTGGATCCTTTACGTTTTAGAGATATCAAAGGATGAACTTCTGGTAATTATTCTCCCTCTATATAGGCCTATAGCATTTTGAAATTAGCTTGTCAAATACTGTTAGAGTTGACGTTGATTTGCTATTGGAGCAGAGTTTAGCTCAATCATTATACCAAGCTTTAGGCTACTGAGTGTCATTTACTCCAAAGTTAGCCCACTGATGTTTTTGATCTTCTCATTTTCTTTTAAATTTTATCTCGCATGAAAAGCCCAAATCATAATTAATTAATCCATCAATCCTATTGTGCCATAGACCAGGTCAGATGAAGGCTTTTGCATACTCACTGAGTTTTCATGTACATGGCAAACCATTTCCATCATAACAAATAATTTAGGCTTATATTCACTATTAGAATGTTATTGGTTTTGTAACACAAGTGAAAAAATCTACCAATAGGTTAGGATAATTCCACTCGTTTCATATGGAGTTTCACTTGTTTCAGGAATTTTCAAGAAACAAGTGTCACTATGTTGAAGCTATCTTTGCACAATAAGGCAGTTCACTTCACTAACATAAAAAAAATGACTCAATGATTCAAGAAAAGTCTTGAAACAAGTTAATTCATAATGGAA
Source organism: Centroberyx gerrardi (assembly GCF_048128805.1). NCBI lineage: Eukaryota > Metazoa > Chordata > Actinopteri > Beryciformes > Berycidae > Centroberyx > Centroberyx gerrardi. Next base: position 9,126,226 of record NC_135998.1, on the reverse strand, counting down.
ACAGGTGAAATCATCTCACCCTAGTGGCTGACCTTTTCACTCTTACACATAAGATTTTAAGACCCAGTAGATTAAATGACTTGTTAAAGATGGCTGTCTTTTGTGCAGCGCTCATTTGTGTTGAGGAAGGTGGATGTTTGCGGGCTGCTTACTGTACTGAACTCCCTTCCTTCCCTAATCCAAGAAGGGCAATTGATAGCATTAGTGGCTCTCTTCTCAATGGAGCAGGGCGGGGCTCTGCGCATGCACCGTGGGTTGTATTATGGAGAAGAGGCCCGTCTGTCCCTCCCTCCCTCCTCTCCTTGTCTGAGTCCGTCTGGGAAGGGTTTGGTGCATCGGCGGAGAACGGGAGGCTGCTAGGACGCGATTTGGAGTTGAGAGAGTTTGATTCTTCGGATTCGTGGCCTCCCCTCGACCCTAAGGGATCAACATCGGGACCAGTTGCGACCCATTCCGGCTGCTAATTTCCTTTTATCACCATCCTCAACCTCAAGCGTTTCGACCCGGCGAGCAGCAGTAATCCGCACATCCCGTTGCATTGATAGCGGTCCACGGCGCAGCAAGATAAACCGGTGAAGATGTCTGGCTATCAGGGCAAGAAGAACATTCCTCGCATTACAGTGAGTCGGGATGTTATTATGCTGTAGTAGGAGATACGATATCTAGCGAGAAACCCCCTCATGTTTGCCGTGTAGGCTGCGGGTGTGGGGAAAGGATGTCAGTGGGACGGCATGGTCCATTTACCGCTGCGCTCTTGGGCGAATCCAAGCTCAGAGGTGAAGGACCTGTTTGCACGAGTTGCTCTTAAATGCATTTTGCAGGAGCACCGAAATATATTCCATCCGAAACCATGCATTCATTATTCCTATATGAAAATTAAAAATAGATGCATTCGGCTTGTTAGGCGGCGTGCTTTGCAGGTTGCGGGCGGTGGGGAGGCTCTAGCTCCATACGCGTGATTTTTTAGAGCATCTTTTGCGACAAGTGCTCCTCTCGCGTTAGAATATTTACGTCTATTGCAGGTATATGTTGAAACCAGCGTTGCCCGTGATGTCTTTGTATGCGTGAAAGTCAAAAGGCAGCTGAGGTTTCGGTTGCAACATTATTTCACGCCGATGGTCTTTGTTAGACGGCGGGTCTGGCCGGGTATCACTGCACACCAACTGGTGGGGCAAATGCTTCCCCGCATCCGCCCATCCGCCACAAAGCTCAGCGCCTGGTTGGATTTTTTTTTTCAAATGTATGCCCTCTCTTCACTTCGGAAAATGTGGTTCGATTTTTTTATTTATAGAGGTGCAGAGGCGAGCATTTAAGGGCACGTTAAATGTGTCACTATGGGTAAGAGGCAAACCCTCCCTGGATTATTTCCCGGAGCCGGCTGAAATCATGGCGAGTAGCTACGGATAGCGGTTCAATGGAAAGTGGAGAATGGGGAGGGGAAGGGAGGGGAGCGAAGGGGAAGGGAGGGGAACAGCGGCTCCTATTTCCTTCCATGTTTCTCTCTCAACTACATAAAGAAGGGGAGATGCATATAGGCGGACTGGACAGTAACAAGGTCACTGTCTTTCTGTATTGTTGTCAGTGAATTGAGACGTTTGTGCTGAAATATCTGCTGAGCATCATGGCTCCTCCCAAGATGCCTGAAACGTTATGAACATGCATGGATCAGAAGCCATACTGATAGATATGTTGGTATTCCTTTAAGTAGAGCTGCCCACCTCCATTGTGTGTGCGTGTGTGCTTTGTGTGGGTAAAAAGAAGAGGCATTAGTAAATCCTTTGGCTTGCATCATTGTATATCTTACTCCAGCTGACATAAGCAGAGCAGCGCTGGCCTAAACTTCAGCCAATCCCGCGCCTGATAGAAGTCATGTATCCAAAGCAAACCCTTACTGAAGGGGCTGAGGTCGATCTACAGCTGATCTCAGTTCACACACTGGCACAAATCTATGCACGTTCCTGACCTGCACGTCCATGCTCAGACACACACTCACACATAGACATACATTCATGTAGGCCTCATTCTGAGCATGCTCACTGCATTTAGCCTACATATACCTCTCTGCTGCTGCTGCTGTTCACAGTTAGCATAAGATAGTGGTGGGAGAGGGAGAAAGGATGTTGAAATAGAGAGTGAGATCTAAATGAATACTGTGCTATTAGGAAAATAGCAAAAAGTGCCTTTGCAGATACTGAAAAACGAATGTAGCCTATTATAGCTTGTATTTTTATTTCTTTGCTGTTTTAATATACTATATGTAGCCTATGTAAATTGGTGTATTATTGCAGTATGTGACTGCAAAGCACTAATAAAAGCTGCTACTTCTACATTATAGCTCTGCAGGAGTGTCAGGATCAGTGCGGCCACACCCCTGTAGCAATGATTACCACCTGTCTGTCTGCCTGCCTGTCTCACCAGCTAGTTCAGTTGAACTCAAATCAAATCAAAACCACCCTCACATTACTGCATAATTCCTTATTGTTTTGTAAAGACACAGGGCGTTATCACAAATCACACACTGCGTTTCAAACAATAATTCAAAACATATTTTGCACTTGGGTGCTGATGTCATGCGTACACATGGTGTCCCTGGTGCAAACGGGCAACCTGTCAGCTGATTCATTTTCATCTTAAGACTCTAGAGAGGGCTGTTGAGACAGAACTAGCAGTTGGTGGAGAGATCAGAGGATTAGTAGGTGTAGCAGTCCAAACGGCGATTAAGCCAAACCTAAATGGATAGACTGTGCCTATTCTTGAACAGTGCAGGAGAGAAAAAGGGGGTCAAAGACAGAAACGGCTTTCCTCAACCTTTTTTTTTTTTTTTAAATCCAGGATCTACACATGCTCTTTTTCAGCCTTGTATCTCATTTGTGCAGTTACACACATTTAGCCTACGTCTGGAGTCGGGTAGTTGTTGAGACCGTAGTTGTTGAAGGAAGAGTGTTACTTATTCACTTTCATTGGCCCGATTTTTCCAGCCGGTCCAGGGATTCAAACCAGTGACTTTCAGGTAACAAACCTACTTCTGTAACCTCTAGGCTTCTCCTTCAGTGAATAGGCTTCAGTGTATGTATGGACCGGATAAGCTTATTAAACCAAAACACAGGCTGGAGTAGAAATGAATGAGGTTCAATATATTGAACGGAAACTAAACACAGGCTGCAGCAGAGACAAAAGAGCGTCTATCTGTGTTTGTCTTGTTGCATAAGCCAAACCAATGCATTTGATTGGCTTATTACATATTTAGAATGTAATTTTGAATGTTTGAATGTTCAACTCATGCTACCCCTTCCCCTTCATACTCTCCCCTTCTCTCTAACACACATACACACATACACACACACCAGTACCCACACACAGTTGTCAGCAGTAGAGTGCTGATGCGTAATGTCCGTACAGACGGGCCGACTGCAGCAGTGTGTCTTGGCCAGATGGAGCGGGGTCAGCTGCTCAGGCAGGGAGCGAAGCAGCAGGCTACGTTAGGGAGCGCTCATCAAATATGAATGTCCTCCCCAAATTCACCACCTGGGATCGGAGTCACTCTCTGACTCACGGCCGATTCTCAAAATCTCAGATTCACAGCTAAATCAGAAGTTCAAAGGTATGCAGCAGAAATGAAAGTCCAGTCAATATCAAAGTTATTTATAAAGCGCTCTTAACAAAAACAGATTGTCACAAAGTGCTTTGGAGAGCAGCGAAGGATATAAATACAGATGAAAACTAAAATTTACAAAAAGTACAAAAATAGATTGCTAGTAAAGGGAAGGATGTGATTTGTGTGGAGTGGACTGAAACCACTAATGCCCACCTTAAGGAAAGGTAAAAATAGACCCCGGCTATAATAAGACTGCGCTGGATTAATGTGTGTACACAGTCTTTTCACAGGCTCTGCAGCTACAATCCTCAGGGGGATGAGAGGTCATTAGGCAGGCGGCGGCTTCACCTGCAAGCCGTAGCGTAGTAGTCGGCCCCGGTGGCGTCTGTTCCCTCCACAGGGCCGTGTCAGCGTGTGTTAGATCAGTCACCGTTAAGGTCGCTCCAGCCTGGGAAACGCTCGTCTTCATTGCTCCACGCTGTTATCTCAGTGCGCAGGGCAGCCTGGGGCGCTGTCTGTTCACACATCACACAAAGCATGCTCACTGTTCGTACAATCACCCACCCACTGACCGAGTGTTTTGGGTTTTTCTCTTTCACGCTCAATATAATCCCGGATTTTCCCATTCATAAAGCCAGCAGTGTGAGAAAATAGGCAGTCTGTGTGTGTGTGTGTGTGTGTGGTGTGTGTGTGTGTGTGTGTTTGTTCTTGAGCCCAAATCAGCACCGGAACAAAGGAGAATACTGTGGAGTAAGTTCTGTAACAAGATCGCTGTGCCCGACTCAGCTGCACTGTGTCCGTCGACAGCCTGGAGAAAGAGGCCGACAAGTGAATTTTTCATAGTCAATGGGAGAATTCAGCGACGGCTGCGATGAATCGATGTGTCTTGCTGGTGTAAAGAGTGTTTGCATAAGTGAATTTGGATGACGTGGTTCAAGGAGGATGAGTGTCATCTTCATCCCCCTAAGCCTCTAATTACAGATTTGTCTGGTGATGTCAGCCGATATGAAAAGGTTGCATCCAAAACTACAAAAACAACATTCCTCGAACTTCATTGTTTGGTATCTGTAAGATACATGTAGGATCCAATTTGTGCTATAATTTTGCCAAACAAGGTTTTAAGTTACCCATCGGGTAAGTTACCCGTTACTGAGTCAGTCTTTCTTTTTTAAAAATAGTGAATATCTCTTTTTATAACGCATGTCTGCATATGGATATATGGATATATATACATAGAGGATATTGGTAGCAGGCTGGGTTTTGACTAATACTGTATGATCCAGGACACACTTGAATCATATTAGTGAAAGGCCTGACCTGGCAGGATTCTCCACCTGACTTCACAATGTTCCCAGTTTATTTTCCATTTGGACGACAACACATGGCGTTGCCGGGTTACGTCTTAACGTTGGCAGACGTTTTCACAGCACCCAGGCTGATTTTGTCCCGATTTCATCAACCTCTGTCTTCATGGTGCAATGTGCTGTGTCATCAGGCTTCTCTTTTCTTTTGCAGAGGGTTTTGGTTTTCACCTGTGGTGCCACGGCTGTGTTTACATATAAGTTGTGTTTAATAATTACAGCCTGCAGGTGTCACACGATACAACAGATTGATCTGGCTGGCTGTTTGAATAGAGGAATGATCAATGACAGACTCCATCATCAGTCTATCACTTTCTCATATTCAGCAGACAGTCTGTCTTTGCAGCGAATGTTTGTTCAAGGTTTACAGAATGTTTTCTTCAAGGGAACGGAGGGGAAAGAGGTGAGGAGACGGGGGCAAGGGAAAATTAGTTTCACCAACATAATCCATGATGGATTCCACATTATGCAAATAGTCTCAAAAAGGCAGTCTATTAAGGTCAGTGCTTTTTGCGAGTCAAAATGCATTTAGCTGGATCCTCACAAGGCAGAACATATATCAGGGAGGTTATGTATTGTAGCCTGGAATGAAAACACAGCAGTTTAGCCACAGTGGACCCATGAAGCCGTATCTACATCCTGTTTGTGGGGCTGCAAACGGTTCCCATGAAGGAAAGGTCACTGTCATGTTTGGCACAGGTCCAGTACAATCAAAGAGGCTTGACACACTCTCCCACCCCATTAGCTCTAAAAGCACTCCATGATTACACAGATTGGGGCTCATGACATGCAGTTGTTCCCTTAATCCAGTGGGTAACTTTTCTGCAGCTGAAGCTGAAGCTACAAAAAAGCCAAAAAATAAACAGCTTTCTAGGCTGGAGCACACATGCTATATTTGAAGCCTTGGCTGTAATGTGACTTTTCAGAATCATCTCCCTCTACCTCAGTGAGTCTTGTCTTTACTTATCTTTCAAACATGAATAATTGCTTCCGAAAAGATAATTAGCCGGTTCTGTCTTGGCTTGCGCGGCTTTGGGTTTTGTGTGAAAATATGAGCATGAACTTGAGAACCATAGTCTACTGGCAAACTGAGTAATGTGATAATGACAGTCATGATGAGCCACATGATGTAACGGCATATTTCAAAGCAGTTGTTGGACGAATACATGCCAGTAGTGGGATGGAGCGGGGCCAGTCCCTCCACCAAGGCAGTCTGTTCCGCATAGATCGGAGATTACCACATGCTCTATTTGTACGAGCTCCATCACCGCTGTCAGTGCATTGCCACACCTTTCAGAGGACAACTGCTGAGCGTATACCAGACCTGCTGCAGTCGTCTGTAGCCTTCTAGTGTGTGTGTATGTGTGTGTATGCGCGTGGTAGGACACTAGAAATTTTTGAAAGAAGAATCTTTAAAAGTGAAAAAATGTAAAAGCGTCAACACTTGCTCTTTGGAAGGATGCAGCCTGGAGGATCTCTGACCTCATGAAATCATTTTTTGCAGTTTTAATGCAGCTTACCTGCTTTTTTTACCTTGATTTTTTCTGATTTTTGAACTCTTGAACTGTGTAAAGTGTCCTTGAGTCTGAGAAAGGTGCTCTTAAATTATGAAATCTCATCCACAGAACCCGGATTTCCCTCACTAAAATTGTTATGAGCCTGACTTTCATTCCAGCGCCTCTGATCTTGTGTTTTTTTTTACCCATTATAACCCTGTACTGATCAACATTATGGTACAAGGTGTGATATTTCTATTGCTGCTCACCGCCATTTTGTATCTTTGTATCTTTGTATCTTTGAATCTACAGATCAAAAATTTATCACAAAAAAAGTGAAAAACGTAAAGCAAAATATAGATTTCAAATAGGTGAACCCTTGCAGAGATGAGTTTTGTATTTGTCAGCTCCAGTGTGTGCGGGGCGGGGCGGCGAGAGCCTTTGGAAAGCAGCAGTTGTGCCGAGGGCCAAGGGCTGCTGGCTGGGAAGCACGCTAGAGGCAGAAGCTCAAACAGAGCGGCCTTTGTTAGTGGAGGATGCTTAAATCCTCGTGACCAGAATTGTGCCACTCCCTTTTTGGACAGGAGGCCAGAGCCACTGGGGTGACTCAAGGGAGGGTGGGGGGTGGGGGGGGGCTGGGGAGGGTGCCAGGGGGTCTGGTAGTGGGGGTTGAGGGGGCGGTTGGGTGGGAGGTTGGGGGTGGCAGACTCTCTCTCTCACTCTCTCCCCCACACAGAGACAAGTGGCACAGCAGGCATGGATGATTGATTACATGGTCTGCACTCTGATTGCTCCTTTCTCATGTCCGTTTACTGTGTCGGGCCGACCATGTGAACATGTGACAGAGGGGTGTGTCTGGAGGCGGTTCATGCTGTCATTGTTTCACCAGAGTGCTTTTATGCCCCTAATTTGGTTCACGCGGAGCTGGAATTAGCCCTATCTTCCTTTACTACAGGGCTAATTCCAGCTAGTGCAGTGGTGGAAAGACTAATATTATTGCTTTGCTGATATTTTGCTGAAGTAGAAGTAAAAGCGCTGGTGTAAAAATCTACTTGAGTAAAAGTGAAAAGTAGCTCATGTATGTACTTTAAGTTACTTTTTAGAAAAGAGAACATTGTCAGATGTGATCTTTGCCATGCAATTTTAAAAGCATGAGAGGACAGAGTTCAAACTAGATTCTTGAAATTGGAATATTTGGAAATTACGGCAGATTACTCTTCTTTGCTAACGTTCACTGTGAATCCACAATTTAGGATAGTCCAGTTTGTGTTGCTTATGGAGAGCCACAAAATCTCTAGCCTACTCTGTAATGGATGTGATTAAAAATGTAGTGAAGTACAATACTACTACTACTACAGTACGTAAAAACGTACTTAAGTAAAAGTAAAATTACTGACTTTAAAAGGTACAAGTACACAAAAAAGCTACTCATTTGCAGCGGGACTAAATGTGATTAGTTACTTCCACCCTTGTAGTAATAATTCGATTTTTCTGTAGCTCTCTCCCTTGACATTATGCTGAGCCTGCCCACTTCTCTGAAATGAGGCAGAACATCAAATGCTTGGCATTCTTTTTGTTTTAGAGCTATGAATGCCAAGTTAAATTATCTGTCAAATTCATGTATGTGCTTGTAACAAAACAGGTATGTCACAGAGGCTTTCACAGGGCAACAGACGGCATAAATACAGCTAGAAACGAGTGGAACGAGTGAGAAATAACACCATTTTTTAAGATGTGAGGCCTGGAGCTTGAATTGAGTCACTCAGACATTGTGTTTGTGTTTGTGTGTGTGTGTGTGTGTGTGTGTGTGTGTGTGTGTTCAAGAAGCAGTGACCATCCACTTCCATCCAGCTCTCTCTAAAAGCAGTCACTCTGTTTTCATTCCAGACTCAAATCCACCCCCGCTGTTTTCATCTCCTTTCTTTGTCCCTATTTAGCTCCCTTCCTCCCTTTCCCTCTTCTCCTCCCTCCTATCTCCCTGCCTCTCTGCATCTTTTCTTTATTCATCCCCCCCCCTCCCTCTCTCTCTCTCCCTCCCTCTCTCTCTCTCCCAAATTCTCTCTCAACACTATACACACTGTCATTGTTAAAACATCCACACAGAAACCTGGTGCTGATCCAAACAACACTGCTCTCTGTTTTCTGTGTCATTGCCCGGGCCTCCCTCCTCCCTCCTCCTTCCCTCCCTCCCCCCTTCACCCTTGTATTACAGTGTGTGTGTGTCCCTGTTCATATGTTTATGGCTGCCTGTTTATGTGTGTGTGTGTGTGTTTGGAGAGAGAGAGAGAGTGAGAGAGAGAGAGAGAGAAGGGCAGCATCAGAAGACAGCCATGCAGGAGGCTCAAAATGCAGCAGCCATAAACCACAGGCGCAGGACACACTGTTCCTGCACCAGACTGCAACCTACTGCAGAAATTCAGCATGACACAACCGGGCGCAACACACAGCACAATGTCAGACATCGACGTGACATCGTCGCAACATCGTCCAATCATCTGTGCCATCCCTCGACTCCCGTGTTTTTTTTTTTAAGGGGATTGGAATCACGTCTGGAAGTGGGGGATGGGTTGGGGTTGGGATCCGGAGTCTAGGGTTGTGTGTGTGTATGTGTGTTTTCGTTGTATTCCTTGTATTCTTTGTGTTTGTTGTATGCCGCGTTTTCCGAAGTGCCGCTCATCGAAAAATGCCCTTAATCCCACATCCAATTGCGCCAAATAGGATACTCACCCTCATAAGCTTATTTTTATAGGGTTCCATAAAAATCCCAGACCCTGTTCTTCGTGTGTTGAGTTGTGTGGCGTCCGGTTCCCACAGTGTTACTTTAGCTTTATTTCCTGATGGAAATAGTCAATGTGTTCAAATGCAGTGAAACTTTTGTGTGCAGCCACTCATCATCTTTATTGTCTTGCAGAGTGACCGTCTCCTGATCAAAGGAGCAAAGATTGTGAATGATGACCAGTCCTTCTGTGCCGACATCTATATGGAGGATGGAGTCATCAAGTGAGTTTATTGGTTCGTCTTTAAGGAGCTGAGCTGTCGCTGCTGCCATTTGAATATAAACACTCTTTGTTTTTATTATGTGTATGTTATGCTTTTTATTATGTTTACAAAGTTATAATATGACCTGTGTCTGTGTTTTCCCAACTCTCCCTCTCTCTCTCTGTCTCTCTCTCTGTCTGGCTGTCTATCTCTCTCTGTCTCTCTCTTTCTCTCTCTGTCTGTCTGTCTGTCTTTCTCTGTCTGTCTCTCCCCATCTGTCTCTCTCTCTCTGTCTCCCTCTCTGTCTGTCTCTGTCTGTCTGTCTGTCTGTCTATCTCTCTCTTTCTCTCTTTCTCTCTCTGTCTCTCTTTCTCTCTGTATCTCTCTGTCTGTCTGTCTCTCCCTATCTGTCTCTCTCTCTCTGTCTCTCCCTCTTATCTCTCTCTCTCTCTCTGTGTCTTTCTCTGTCTGTCTGTCTTTCTCTCTTTCTGTCTCTCCCTCTTATCTCTTTCTCTCTCTGTCTCTCTCTGTCTGTCTGGCTGTCTATCTCTCTCTGTCTCTCTCTCTGTCTCTCTCTTTCTCTCTGTCTCTCTGTCTGTCTGTCTGTCTGTGTCTGTCTGTATCTCTATCTCTCTCTGTCTGTCTGTCTGTCTCTCCCTATCTGTCTCTCTCTCTCTGTCTCTCCCTCTTATCTCTCTCGCTGTCTGTCTGTCTGTCTTTCTCTCTCTCTGTCTCTCCCTCTTATCTCTCTCTCTCTCTCTCTCTGTCTGTCTGCCTCACTCTCTGTCTGTCTCTCTCTCTCTCTCTCTCTCTCTCTCTCTCTCTCTCTCTCTCTCTCTCTCTCTCTCTCTCTAAATATCTCTCCCTCCCTGTCTGTCACTTTCTTTCTCTCCTCTCTGTCAGACAAATTGGGGAAAACCTCATTGTGCCTGGTGGGGTAAAAACCATCGATGCCCACGGCCGCATGCTGATGCCGGGGGGCATCGACGTGCACACACGTTTCCAGATGCCCGATCGGGGCATGACAGCAGCCGACGACTTCTACCAAGGCACCCGCGCTGCGTTAGCAGGAGGCACCACCATGATCAGTGAGTCATCTGAAGATGGAAAAATGCTACTGCTAGTGATCTATGAACAAATTATTTAAAAAGGTTGCTATCATTAGTGAATTACGGTTTCAGTTTACATTCTGAATATTGATTGTGAGTGAATCAAACCTGACCCTGGTATATGTGCAGTGTGTTTTTCCCTACTGTGATTATTCATTCACCGTATGGGTTTAATAGAAAATATCTTAATGAGTAGGGGAAGGGTGCCAGGTCTGTCTGTGACAGTGCCAAGGTTTAAAACCATCCATCTGCTCTCTCTGAACAGTAAAACTTCAGTGCCACAAGGTGCTGACTCTTGTACAGCAGGGGCCAGGAAGGTCCTGAGGAGTTAATTCACTTTCCCTTCAGATAGAAACATACTGCAGATAGGACAATATTATTTTGCACAGCCTGCATCCATGCTGTTATTCATATATTTAGTTCTACATAATATGCTCTGGTGATGTAAACATCGGTTGCATTATGTTCAGTACCACTCATTTGCTCCACTCTTATTTATATTCTGTTTTTCTGCTGCTGCTAGATAGATAGATAGATAGATAGATAGATAGATAGATAGATAGATAGATAGATGTTATTGCAGGTGTTGTCAGCAGCATATTGTTGTCAGCAGCAAGATACCGGGCAGTAAAAATAAAAAAAGTCATACAAAAAGATAAAGAAGGTATCTAAAAACTCCACCCAAAACAATGCACTGGACACTGGCCTTCCTTCTACTGACTCAGCCACACCCCCCTCCACTCCCTCCACTCCCACCCCCACCCTCCACCCCCACCCCCATCCTCCACCCCCCTCCTTCACAGCAAACCGAACACTCCCAGCCGGCCGGGTGGCGTTGTCATCTCAGGCAAAATGCTGACTGCTGCAGAGTCCGCAGAACCCAAACTGGGTCAAGTGGGCCTGGAGTTGGGTGACATCCTGCTGACTGAAATGTCAGTGGAATGCAGAGTGAATAAGTCTCTGTGTTTTTGTTTGTTTGTGTGTGTGTGTGTGTGTCCAGTTGACCATGTGGTACCTGAGCCGGGCGTCAGTCTGATGTCTGCCTTTGACCAGTGGCGTGAATGGGCCGACAGCAAGTCCTGCTGCGACTACTCGCTGCATGTGGACATCACTGAGTGGCACAAGGGCATCCAGGAGGAGATGGAGGCGCTTGTGAAGGATCATGGTACAGTGACACCTAACTCAGCCTCTCAAAGTGAAATTTGATTTCCTCAGCTTATTTTCCCTACTAACACAGACTCATAGACTGATGCTGAGTTTGTAAAAAAAATATTTAAAGCTGCACTAGGCAACTTTTCACGTTAGTGACTTCAAATGGCAGCGAGGGGTAACTGTTTGAAATTTGAACTTCAATAGCCAGAAATCATGTAACATGTCGTCAGTAAACTGCACACAACACACTCATGTTTAATAACCCGACCACTTTATGCTCAAAGGGATGAGAGAGGCAAAAGCTCTAACATTGGTGAGTCCAGCTTTCTCTGGACGGAGTGCTGCTCACTGATGTTTAGGAGACAGGAGAGTTTGTATTTCACTCTAAAGTTTTGATTTGTCTCCCCCATGGGTGGAGAACTGTCTATACCCAACACCAGAATTTCCTTTGGGCAAACAGGACAAACCTACTAGGTCTCAATTGGTGGTGATGGGACACTGTTCTCTGTTGTCCCACTTTGTGATTTAGGCTGATAACATGAGTGTATTTTTGCCTAAAAATGTTGCCAAGTGCAGCTTTAACACAGTATTTATAGCATATATTATTTTTTTAGATCATGGTATGGCCACACCTTAGCCAACCTTTCATAAAGACCTAGATATATACCACAGTCAGTTTGGTTTCTCTAGGCTAATCATATTTCCCACTATTACATGTTTTCTCATATTAAGTTAAAGTCACTCTATTACTAGGCCTTAAAGCAATATTCCACTTAGTTTTAACATGGGGGTAATTCAGCACTTGACCGCCATGAAAACCAGAATATAAACTAATCACCAAGATCGGATGTAGCTGGGACGAGTTTATAATTTCGCCAAATAGCATTTTTATTGATAGAAGAGAACATAACGGAGGAATACCATTTAGGAGAGATAGTTCCTGTTTGGGAGACTGGATCTACTTTTATTTTTAAATACTAATTTTAGTGTAAACCAAGGACCAATTACTGCTTTATTGTCTTAAAAGCAGGATATGTTGTTGAATCTGTTCACAAACAGATTTTTTAGGCTATTTTCGTGGCCTCATTCAAATACTACAAAAACTACAAACTCTTCTTGGTGAGTAGTTTATATTCTGGTTTTCATGGTGGTCAAGTGCCAAATAGCCCCCATGTTAAAACAAAGAGGAATATTGCTTTAACAATCGGTCTGATCTATTCAATCTCTGTTTATTTTTCTGACTCAAACTTCCCTTTCCCTCATGGTTTGACAGTGGCGTCTTGTGTTCCTCAGGTGTCAACTCTTTCCTTGTCTATCTGGCTTATAAGGATGTTTTCCAGCTTACTGACTCTCAGGTAGGGCTTCTCCTCTGCTGTGTCCGTCCTTCTGTCCGTCAAACGTGATACCTCAGGTGATACCTCAGGTGATATCTCAGGTGATGTCTCAGGGGTATCCCAGTTGATGTCTCAGGTGATACCTCAGGTGATACCTCAGGTGATATATCAGGTGATATCTCAGGTGGTATCTCAGGTGATACCTCAGGAGATATCTCAGGTGGTATCTCAGGTGGTATCTCAGGTGGTATCTCAGGTGATATCTCAGGTGGTATCCCAGGTGATATATCAGGAGATATCTCAGGTGGTATCTCAGGTGATACCTCAGGAGATATCTCAGGTGATATCTCAGGTGGTATCTCAGGTGATACCTCAGGAGATATCTCAGGTGATATCTCAGGTGGTATCTCAGGTGATACCTCAGGAGATATCTCAGGTGGTATCTCAGGTGATACCTCAGGAGATATCTCAGGTGGTATCTCGGGTGATATCTCAGACACACCTGGTCTGATTTTGATGAAACTTGGAGGGATGATGCATCTGCTCATTGTGTTGCAGCGTTTAATTAAAAAAATACACTGATTGGCCTGATGGGGATGCTATAATTACAGGTCAAAATTATAAACTCAAACGTGACATCTCAGACACTACTGGTCCGATTTAGACGAAATTTGGAGGAATGATGGATTTTGATTTTCTGGTGTTTAAAAATTGCACTGATTGGTTTAATGGAGGTGCTATAATGAAATGTCGAAATGTCAAACTCTAGAGCCTGCACACTAAAGTACTCAACACATTGTTTATTGACAACGTTTCAAGCCCTCAGACTCAGAATTTGACCTGCTCACAGTAAACGGTTTGTTGGAGCATTTTAGTGCGTGGGCTCTATTTTGACTCTGTCTGACTCTGCCTACTCTGAAAAATGTGAGTTCTTAAATTATTAAACCCAAAAAGTAGAGGATATCAGGCTCCAGATTTCCCTTGCTGCTCGTATCCTCTCGGTCTTCCCTGAACACTCTGCTGTACTGCGCTGTTTTCAACCTACTGCACTGTCAGCTTTAGAGGAAACTATTTCCCTTATGAAATCCTCCTCCTGCCCTCTTGATATTGTTTCTAAAGTTTCTAAAAGAGGACTTTGGTTCAGTTGGCCCAGATATTTTATAAATTGTTAATAGTTTCCTAGTCTACTGGCTCTTTCCTTAGTTGTTTTAAACATGCTGTGGTCCAGCCTCTTTTAAAGAAACCCACTTTAGGTTCTCTTGTTCTTAACAATTTTAGACCTTTTTCTAAACTGTCATTTGTATCCAAGGTTTTAGAGAAAGTAGTTTCCTCTCAGTTGATTGCTTTTATGAATAATGATCTTTGAGAAATCTCAGTCTGGATTTAGAGCCCTCCACAGCACAGATACTGCCCTTCTTAAAGACACTAATGATCTACCAGCTACTGCCGATGCTGGTGATTGCTCTATTTTAATCCTTCTTGATCTAGTGCTGCTTTTGATACAGTCGACCAGTCTATTTTACTTGACTGCCTCGAAAAATAGCTTGGCGCCACAGGCACTGCTCTCAAGTGGTTACAGGCAGGTCTTTTTCAGTGGTTATGGGGAATGCATCTTTATCCTCTGATAATCTTGCGTCTGGTGTTCCCCAAGGTTCAATTCTAGGTCCCTTACTATTCTCTACTTATATGCTTCCTTTACGTCACATCAACCGCAAACACAAAATATCCCTCCATAGCTATGCAGATGACACACAGCTATATGTTCCCATAAAAGCCAGCAATCCCACCAGCTTAGCTCTAGTCAAACACTCCCTAACAGACAAGTGTTTGATGTCGCAAAATTTCCTCCAGCTTAATGATAATAAATGTGTGATTATTTTATTTGCCCCCCCACCCCAATTACATTCATCAGCTGCAGTCTCACCTTGGTAGTCTCTCACCTTAGGTTAAGCCTGCTGCTAGAAACCTGGGAGTGATATTTGATCCAGACCTCTGTTTTGATGATCAAATAAAGAAAGTTGTTTCCTCCAGTTGAAATCCATCTCCAAAATTAGGTATTTCTTATACTTTTCTGATCTCGAAAAGTGATCCACGCTTCTATATCATCTTGTCTGGACTACTGCAATCATCTTTACTCCTGTCTCAGTCTGGATTCTGGGTTGTCTAAACATAGGACAGAATGAAGCAGCAAGGCTTCTAGCTAAATGTAAGAGATGTGACTATATTAGACCTATTTAGCCTCTCTACACTGGTTTCCAGTAAATTTTAGAATTACTTTTAAGATTTTACTGATCACCTACAAGGCTCATGCTGAACTAGGTACATCTCTGACTTTTTAGTCCTCTCCAAGCCAAATCTCACCCTGAGATCCTTGAGCAGGGTGTTGTTAGTCGTTCCTCTTCAGTTTTCTTTTAAATCACTTCTAAAAACATATTTTTATAGACTTAAGCTTTTGGGTTTAGATTGATTGCCATTGTCTTCCCTTTTTTGTTATTTTATTACCTGTTCGATTTATCACCGCTGTTAGGTTTTTATTGTTCCCCTTGTCTGGTTTTTCTGTGAAGCACTTTGTAACTTTGTTTCGAAAAGTGCTCAATAAAGTTCATTATAATTTTTCATGCCGTTTTCAAGCCAACCACCTGGTATCAAGTGATGTGCGTATTCTTTGACACTGTTGAATAAAATGTAAAACTTTTAAAGGCCCTATCTCTTACACTAAGTCTGACTGACACGAAACTTGCTACCCAAATCCAATTATCCATACAAATTACATTGGCCTAATGAGGGCGAACGCAGCAGCAAGATGCATCATTCCCACGAGTTTAGTCAATTTTGATCAGTGGTGTTTAGATATGACACATGACAGCACACAAATGAATCCCCAGACAAAGACCATGCTCTATACTGTAGAAGCACTGGGCAACATAAATTTAAATGATAAGCCAAAATAATGACTGCATGCATGGTTTACTGTTGCTTTGTTTCATATTGAATATTGAATTAAACTGAGAGGTCAGGCAGAATGGTTTAAACACATTACTCATTCTCAGATTCCCATCCAAACTAACCTGGTAAACAAAATCTATTTTGTATTTTTGTTAGCTTGTCATGGTGTTAGCCACATTATATATTGCTGCTGTTACTGCTGCTAACAGACTGTAAAATGGTAAGAAGTGATAACTCCAAGAGAGAGAGACTGGTAGCACACCATACAATGTATATCTATTACTTTGACTTTGAAGCGCATAGTGCCAGATGTATATAGTATGACATTGTAGACTTAATATCATAGCCTTGATTTGGGCACTAACAGTCTGTTTCTCTTGGTCAGCTCTGGGCTAAAAGGGAGGTTTAGAGAAGCCTGTAGTACTGATTGTCTGTGTGTTTCTCTTGGGAGTGAGTGAAAAGATCATGAAAGCCACGTCTCTGTCCAAGTCTTTTTCTGACTCATGGTAAAAATACATAATCCCATTTGAAAGCTCTTTTGAAACAGATCTGTATTGGTCTTTGCACCTGTGTCAGGAATGAGGATAGTGCAGCCAAAGTTTATCATTTGCTCTCTCATGTCAAACTTTGATGGCTCTTTATTATTGCGTATTTGGCAGTTGGGAAATGATGACTCATTCAAGACGTCAGTTTCACTCAGTCCGTGAAATCACTGGTGTTACTTAAACAATCAGAGTGTGGGAGATTTACATATTGTGTGAAATTGAGGGTGCATAATTAATCTCACCACAAAAGTATGCCCAGTCATAACAATTAGGAGTGCCTCTGGCAATGAAAAGTTATGATGATTGTCTGGTGAATTCCACATTTTTTCTTTTGGTCTATAACAGGGCTTAATGTCTCATCTGCTACAAAGACAATTAAATAAGTGCATTGTCTGATTGTAATCGCAGTATCTATTATCCAATACTGATACTGGTATTAGATATACAACTGATAAAAGGATACAATTGGGTATTGTACTGTATCTGAGAAATTCCTGAATAAAAAAATAATTTGAAAATCAGATACAAAGACCTGTGTATAACATGTCAGAAGAACAAACAACTTTATTTCCTGGCCCTTTTTCATATCGAAGGATGTTGGAAAAGAAATGAGGCCTATTAGTATTGAGTATACATGAGTTTTGCAATCATAATCCGTTTTGGCAGTGAAAAAGTGGTGTTGGTGCATGCCTTGATGGTAACTGTGTCTTTCTCTTTGCTGCAGGTGTATGAGGTGTTCAGTGTGATCCGTGATCTAGGAGCCATCGCCCAGGTTCATGCTGAGAACGGAGACATTGTAGCTGAGGTACGACACTTCACCCCATAACGAGCCAGACTGGGAGGGATCATACTGAAGCATCTGGAGACGAATACACAAATGACTTTGTACTGGATGCTGGTCTGAAAAAGGCTTCAAATGGAAAATAGAACCCTTCAACACACTGTTCATTGACAACATGTCAAGCACAAACACTGTGTGACAGGCAGTCTGTATTTTATCAAGCATCGTAAAAGCTATGACACATCACTTTCTCCACAGTCATTATGAGATGTTCAATACTGGGCTCTTAATAGCCAACAGATGCAAATCAGTATTCATCGAGGTCATGGCCATGGTTAGTTTTTCGCTGCCAAGACTGGCCATGTGGGACATTAGCTGCACCTGCACATGACTCAACATCTTGCATTTCCATGGTGGTGTGTTTGTGTGTGTGTGTGTGTGTGTGTGTGTGTGTGTGTGTGTGTGTCCGTCTGTGTGTGGATGCATGTGTGTATTTAGGAGCAGCGTCGGATGCTGGAGCAGGGTATCACTGGGCCTGAGGGACATGTGTTGAGCCGTCCTGAAGAGGTAGGACAACGTTTCAGTATTACCAAATTTCCCGCCATTAATCACACTCAACCTCTTCTGTGTGATTTTCAATTACCCTGTCAGCATCCTCAGCAGTTTGAATGAAGAATGGAGAAAAGTTGGATTTGGATTTATGCTCCCATTAAATGAATTATTCTGATTCTAATTATTGCTATTAGTAGTAGTAATAGTTTTGGTATTAGTATTATTAGGTGCTCAGGAGCACCTCTATACGAGCTGGACACACTGTGTGGTTTGTTGGTTCGTTCCTTCATACGTAACACCTTTTGCAATGTGCAGTGCTTAGTTACAGTATGTGCTCTTTAGGCCACACAGAGCACAAGGAAACCATCATATTGATGCCAAAATGCCAATACTGCCGGTTTATCAACAACCACTCAACAAAGTCCAGAAACCATATTTTGTGGGCAAAATATAACCTCAGATTTATCATCATTAAGTTGAGGAAAGGTGATGTAAGAGCATTAAAGCAACTTGTATTGCTGGATTTTCAGGTAAATACAGTCACCTAATACCATCAAAGCAATGGATATACTTATTACTGTATGTCTACAAATGATGACCAAATGAGAGCACGTAGATAGAGAAAAAAATAGGATCTAATATAGTGATGAGAATGTAGAAATCCACAGAGGCAACAGAGAACTGCCTATCTGAGAGATCTGATATAAACCAATTAAGGGCGTTGTCTGAAAACTCCACAAAACATCTCAGATGATCAATTAAGTTGGGTGGAGGGACCTTACACCTCTGGATCAGGGGTGGAGGGACTTGGAAGCTCTGGATCTGATGTGAGGGAGGGACTTGGAATTTCTGGAAATTTTGTGGATAAAGTTTGGGGGACAAACCGAACTGACCTGTCTGGAAATTGGGTTTAGCAGAGTGGAGAACTCTGAATGAGGGGGAAGGCTGACTTCTCTGAAGAAATGGAGGAGGGGAGCTGTGACATCTCTGGGACAAGGGTTCAGGGAAATTGAAGCATTTCTTAGTGAGGGATGTCAGGGATTTAAAAAAAAAAAAAATGCTGGTGACATCTCTTGGAAAGATGGCGCCTCGGGAAGAGGAGGATCAGTTCTTTTCCGAGTTGGAAATGGAGAAGTCTTCTGCCTTTTATTATAAGAGGATGGTGATCTTCTTGACTTTCACAACTTCTGATGTTATGCTGTTTGACATCTTTAAGTTTAAGCCCTGCATCTCTCACTGCCTTGGCAAAGAGTTTAACATCCTCTTCATTCAGATTCACATCATCCTTCGAATGTGAATATTCCTGTGGGGAGCCACAGACACATTAGAGATTTATCTTCAGAGATAATTTTCAAGACATTATGAGTTGTTGGACACCATATTTATTCTATTTGCACACCGGATAAGAGATCCTTAGCTTTTATATATTTGCCATTGGAATCATGCAAAAAAACAAACAAAAAAAACAAACGATTTAATCTCAGCAAAGTCCTCATCCCCACTGATGACATGAGAATCGGAAAAGCTGCTGTTTGAAATAGGACTGAGAGAAGTGGGTTCCTCAAAGATGAGAAGAGGAGTGGAGGGGCAGGGCTTATCAGTGGTAGGAAGAGGAGTGGAAGCATGGACATCGTCAGTGGTGGGAAGAGGAATGGAGAAGTAGGGTTCCTCAGTGAGTGTGGAAGGAGTGAGAAGCTCAAACTGCTGGTGTTCTCCCCTTTTCAAATGTCCCATCACAGTCGCCTAATGAAACTTCTCCCTTGTCCAGGTGGAAGCGGAGGCTGTCAACCGCTCTGTGACTGTGGCCAATCAGACCAATTGCCCTCTCTACGTCACCAAGGTGATGAGCAAGAGTGCTGCCGATGTCATCGCTCAGGCCAGGAAGAAGGGTGAGAGGCTGCTTAAAGCAAAAAAAATCCACCCTGAAACAGAATATTCCTTTGATCTTGCAAAAATTAAGTCAACATTTCTTACACAATTTGTCACCATTTAAACAACTCTCTTCCAAAACTAGAAACCAGAGAAACAAGACTTTAAAATGTGATTTTATCAAGACACAAAACCTGAATCTACTCCACTGACAATGATGTAGAGACTACATTTGTGGACTTCCAGAATTATGCTTGAGGTTTTGGACCTAAATGAGTGTTCTTTTATTCTAGTGTCAACATTTTTGAACCACAAAATGTTCCCTTAGTTTCCTTAAATGCTCAAGTCAAATCAAGTTTATTTAATACAACGCTATTAACAAATGGGATTGTCACAGAGTGATTTACAGAAACCAAAAACAAAACAGATAAAATCAAGGGTAATAAAAACAAGTCATAGTACATGTACACCACAAACTCTTGGAAACTTTGCAATGTACTTTTTAAGCACTAACTCTAACCGAGTCCACAAAATGATTCTCCAATTCATTGTCAGTTGAGAGGCTCCAGGCCTTGTTTTTGGATGGGATGCAAGCAAAAAAAAAAACTCAAAGAGCATACTGTCTTTTATTATAATGGAAATTGACTTTCAGGCACTGTGGTCTATGGGGAGCCAATCACTGCAAGCTTAGGAACAGACGGCTCACACTACTGGAGCAAGAACTGGGCCAAGGCTGCTGCCTATGTCACCTCCCCTCCGCTGAGCCCCGACCCGACCACACCTGACTATCTCAACTCCCTACTCTCCTGGTAAGAGAGGACACTCTACACATTCAAACTGGAGATATAGTGACAGACACTTATCCTGACGATAATAGATGAATGTGTTAGTATTTGTTTTTCTGTAAACCTGTCAGAGGTTTTCAAACTGTGAGGTGCAGCAACTCTCTTGTCAAGACAGTTTAAAGGGAGACCGTTGTGCCAAGTGTTTTGATGTAATGTGATACAGATGTGTATGTGGTATTAACCATCAAAGAACTAACGCAATGCCCTTTTTACCCATGCACTCTGTAGTGGTGACCTGCAGGTGACGGGCAGCGCACACTGTCCCTTCAACACCGCCCAGCGCGCTGTGGGCAAGGATGACTTCAGCCTGATCCCTGAGGGCGTCAATGGTGCTGAGGAGAGGATGCCCCTCATCTGGGACAAGTGTGTGGTACGCACATTTATAGGTTTTTTCAAAATATATGGCATAAAGCATGTAAATTGAGGGGAAAGACTCATGATGGAAGGTTCTACAACTGCACCAGTCATTCAGTGTGAGTTGCTCTGCATAAGAGCGCCAGCTAAATGGCTAAATGTGAATGTAAATGTCATGCACAGCAGTAATCTATAGTGCTTCACACAGTGTTTGAAGAGTTCTGTTCCAAAATGTGAACTCCCCCTTTGAAAGAAGTGACACTTTCTCTTATAAACATAACTCACAGCAAAAAAAATAAATAAAGCAAGTCCTAACTTAAGTCATTGGCTGACAAAACAATAACACTTCAAGATGAACCTGAGGCAACAATTTCTTTTGGTGATTAACTTATTTTCTTTGGAAATGAGCTCTCCATGTCCATGTGCCCATTTTCTGTTCTCTTCTCTTTCTCACCTCCGGCCCGTTTCAGGTGACGGGTAAGATGGATGAGAACCAGTTTGTGGCGGTGACCAGCACCAACGCCGCCAAGATCTTCAACCTGTACCCCCGCAAGGGTCGCATCGCTGTGGGCTCAGATGCCGACCTGGTGCTGTGGGACCCGGACGTCACCAAGATTATCTCCGCCAAGAGCCACAACTCGGTATGACATCACTCATAACTTCATTACCCATAATATTTATATCTTGAGAACACTGAGGTCTCTTATCTTCAAAGGCAAAGATTTGATTAAGAAGCAACACAGGCAGCGACGGGCCTTGAAAATCCTTGAAAGTTTGTGGATTTAAGAAAAATAAAATAAGGCCTTAAAAGTGTTTGAAAATGAGTGGAAGGCCTTGGAAGTTGGTTATCATTGATAATCATTCAGTTGATAATCATTATAAAAATGATTATTTTTTATTATTAAATTATAGTTCATCAACACTTCCCATTCTGCGATATCTAATTTTGACCAATGTCATGTTTTAGCCCAAAACAAAACATGCCAATTTTGAGTCCTTGAATTTCACAAAACAAGACCTTGAAAGTAATTGAAAAGTCCTTGGATTTGATGTCCAAGATTCACAGAAAACCCAAAATATCCTGTCGTGTGATATATGTTATTACGAATAGTTCAATTCAGGCTAAATGACAGCAGACAGAGCAATTGGTTTACAGATCAACCTTTTGTTCTATCAGACGACTCTATCTCTCTAAGGCCATTTGACTGCTGAACATGCCTGATTGGTTTAAATCTACAGCAACAGGGTGTGGGCCTCACACTGACTCAAGGGAATGATGTCATCCTTAAAATCTGCCAGAGAACTGGAACACATCGTTTCTGATTGTTAGCAGGCAAATCACTGCTGTGTTAGAGTGTGTGTGTGTGTGTGTGTGTGAGAGAGAGAGAGAGAGAGAGAGACTCTTACTCTGTATGTTATTGGAATCTAATTGCTTAAACCTGCCATGTTCTTTGGTTTCTTTCATTCCGCTTGGTCAGGAAATGATGGACTAATGTTCATGGGAGAAACTGCTCATTTGGAGTGTGTGTGTGTGTCTTAGGATGGCCCAGCCTACTGGTGACCTCATTTAAGGCTTGCGGAGCCCAGCAGCTTGCCATGACCTCAGCCTTAGCTCCAGTAGCTTTTAGGAGCGAGTGGTCATACAGCTTCCACATTTGTCATACAGCAACCCCCCCTCCCATCTCCTCCCCTCTCACCCCATCATCCCCCGCCCATTTCCTCACACACACACCCAAACACACAAACCGCACTAACGACCCCGCTCCATCCTGTGGCCTGGGGACCGAAAACCTCTTGCGCCACATCAGTCGTCCTCTCCCAGTGACGAGACTCAGCTTTGCTTTCTTTATTGGCGTTAAAAACCGTAGGGAACACTTTTGACGCACAGTGAGTAAAATCAATTAGTCAGTCCAGTGACTCTGCAGAGTGCAGCCAGTCACAAGTCCCACATAGTGTACTGAACACCAATGAGATCACATTATTGGAGGCAGAAAACTGAGCATTGAGGTCTTATTTAAGATGCGACTCATACAGCATGTGGCCTGCTCATATACTTCCTTAATATAGTGGAGAGTAGGTAAAATATATTGCAGTAAAAAACAGTAATGGTTATGACACCGGCCCTAACTTTTATTACCGTGACCACCGCAATAACCGCCGACTTGTTGGGAGGCTGAATAACAAATGTATTAAAACGTGTTTAAAAAAGAGAAATGTCTTGTGATTGATATGATAAATTAGTTTTTAAGTAATCAAAGTATATTACAGTAGTGTTTTTAAGGTTTCCATCTTATTAATAATTATCGGGATAATATTGTATATTGAGATAATTTTGGCCAAGATAATGGTACTATGAAATTTTCATATTGGCACAGACCTAGTGGAGAGTAAACCCAACTAAACTCAATTTGCTCACCTTTTCATTGTAAAATGAGTTCACCCACCTTGATATAAACTTATAAAAATCATTCCTACATGACACATTATTGAATAGTATAGGTCTGATTTACATGAAACAAAAGAAAATCAAAGATTCTCTTCTGAAAAATATGTTTTGTGTTGTTTTGTATTGATAGATGTTGGGCTTGATGATCACTGATGATGATCACTGGCAGGTGTTCATAGTTCACCTTCTTGCTTCATTTTCTCTTACATCACTGATCTTTCCCCCAGACTGTGGAGTACAACATCTTCGAGGGCACAGAGGTGCGCGGCGGGCCGCTGGTGGTGATCAGCCAGGGAAAGATCGTCCTGGAGGAGGGGAACCTCCACACCATGGAGGGTTCGGGACGCTATGTGGCCCGCAAACCTTTCCCAGACTACGTCTACAAGAGGATAAAAGCCCGCAGCAGGGTAAATCTCTGCTTTTTCACACAGAGCCAATGTGTCATCTTTAACTACTACAACTACTTTGAAAATATTATTAACTATTCTTCAATGTATTGATAACTGAAGGACTTCTGGCCAAGAAATGCATTGCTTTAGCTCCAAGTAATCAACTAAATATATTTCAACTTTTTCTAATGAAAAACTTTTTATATTTTCTAATGAATTCTTTCTAAATTTTCAAACTGAAGCAAGCACACAAATTTTCTTCAGAAAATGTAACCTTTTCTAGTTATTATTATTGGTCTAATGGGGGCACTATAATTTTTTTTTAACTCAAATGTGATATCTCAGACACCACTGGTCTGATTTTGATGAAACTTTGATGCATTTTGCCACTGTGTTCTGGTGTTTAAAAATACACTGACTGGCCTGATGGGCCACTATCATTAAAGGTCAAAATTTCAAACTTAGAAAGTCTGCAAGTCTGCAAGTCTAACCCTATTGAGGGCGAAATAATTAAAGGTCAAAATTTTCAACTCAAATGTAATACCTTAAATACCACTGGTTTGATTTTGACAAACATGGAGGGATGATGCATGTTGGCACTGTTCTGGTGTTTAAAAAAATACACTGATTCGCCTGATAGGGACGTTATAATTAAAGGTCAAAATTTCAGACTTTGAAAGACCAAACTGCTGCACCACTGGTCCAATTTTGATTAAACTTGGGAGGGATGATGCATCTTGTCACTGATTGGCCCAAGGGGTGCCTGCATCATTCGTGGGGGACGACATGTTTGCTTGTTAGTCTTCTTTGCCCTGACTGTCTCTTTCCTCTGTCCTGTCTCACAGCTGGCTGAGCTGAGGGGCGTACCCAGGGGGCTCTACGACGGGCCGGTGTGTGAGGTGTCGGTCACCCCTAAAACCATGACCCCCGCCTCCTCCGCCAAGACCTCACCTGCCAAGCAGCCCGCCCAGCCGGTCCGTAACCTGCACCAGTCCGGCTTCAGCCTATCCGGTCAGTGGAGACATGAGTCTGTTACTATTACTCTGTTTTGATGACAGATTCATTAAAGATCCAGTGCAATGATTTCAGCTCAGTCAGGAAAAGTTTGATGTTGATTTCTAACACAGTGAGCATCATTTTTTTCAGTTTTTGATGGTTAGATGGTTGAAAACTTGTAGGACAGAGTGACAGCTGAACCTGCAGACAATATTTATATTTTTGGGGAACAAATATTCAGAGTTGGAACTTCAGCACCCAGAAACAATGGGGGCACAATGGAGATTTTGGCTAGTTTGGAAAGTAGCTGGCTATCTATTGTGTGACAGACTATGGGACACCTGATTAACTATGCATGCTATCAACGAATCAGAGCATTCATTAAAACCTGGGTGTAGGTGACATCATTTACACCAGGAACTAGACAGGAATTCTAAATCGGTTTGTTTTTCAAAGGATGTTAGTCAAATTTCTGCAATGCTAACAGTTATAATAATTAATGTAACTTTACATGTATAATGTATAATGTAGGCTATTTGTTTTTTAAATTTCTGTTCTTTTTATTAGGTTATACAAGACATTTTAGATAGTTGTAGTCTATTTAAAGCCCAACTAGGGAGTAGGGTTGGAAATATGCATACATCTTTTATATTTCAATTATGAAGTGTAATTATGTTAACTGCACTATCCCTATCAAATAAACTACTAAATAAAAAATAAATAAACATTAACAGGTCCTTTGTTAAATTATGAAATTGAGAGAAATATCCTATGAGAAATTGAGAAATGCAGCTCTCATTGCACTGGACCTTTAATGTTTCACCATAAGAGAAAGATCACAATTGTGAAATACTGACTTTCCACTTGAACTCCCAGGTGCTCAGATTGACGACAACGTTCCTCGTCGGAACACCCAGCGCATCGTGGCGCCGCCGGGCGGTCGGGCCAACATCACCAGCCTGGGTTAGAGCTCTGCCGCTGGCCGATGAGGGGGAACCGAGGGTTTGAGGAAGGAGGGCCA
This sequence comes from Centroberyx gerrardi, assembly GCF_048128805.1. Lineage (NCBI taxonomy): Eukaryota > Metazoa > Chordata > Actinopteri > Beryciformes > Berycidae > Centroberyx > Centroberyx gerrardi. Next base: position 9,100,456 of record NC_135998.1, on the reverse strand, counting down.
TCAGGACCTGAGGGGCAAAGAAACCACGTTGACACCAGGAGCCGAAACCCTCCGCAGTGCCTGACCGGGCCGTCTGCCAGCCTCAACCTCTCACCTCCTCCTTCGCTCCGTCACGTTCCCACGCTCCCCGTCACCCAACACCCTAGAGGAGACACCTAGAAGAAAAAAAAAAAAGATCTGCCTCGTATGAAGAAAAAAAGAGAAAAAAACAAAAAAACGACAACACTCCTTATTTGAGCACTTTTGACTGTATTATTTAGTTTTTTTATACTGTACTTTCTCCCTGCCATGTATCCTTTCATTGTTTGTTTTGTTTTTGTTGTTGTAATAGAGGGGTCAAGTGAGACTAAACTGAACAGAATTAACACAGTTAAGAACAGCGGATAATTTCCACACAGGATGTCCATCCTATTTCCATCCATTCTTTTCATTTTGGATATCGGGTAAACGAAGCATGGGTACAAAAGCAGTATTTTTTTTTTTTTCTTTTAAATAAGTGTAACAGTAGGTTGCTTGAACTTTAACACAGTCTTATGGTTGATCCAGCTGACGAGTATCTAATACGTCCCTCAAGCTGTTTGCTATTTGTGATTTATATTATGTTGTATTTCAATAGCTTCGCTTTCCAGTGTATCGCCATCTGTCACACACTGCTACGATCAATACAGCATTGATTAGTCGCCACGAGGAAGGCCTTGAGATTTGGAGAATTAAAGAACGCAGCAAGCAACCATTCACGCCGAGCTATATTTAAGCCCAGGGTCAGACTCTCCTGCGCTGGCACTCATCTCATGTTATCCCACCCGTGGCTTCGCTAAGGTACATAAGTGAAAAACCGTACTCCGTATTTGGCAGCTGCCGTAGAGCTTGTTGGCGGGAAAGTCCTGGAGAGCGGAGGGAGCCTTGGCAGGTACTAAATAGAGCTCTGTGACACATCTCCGAGGGCTCGGCCATCGCTAAGCGGGAGAAAGGGCGACTAGAAGAAAACGATTTGGGGAGGAAGAGAGAGAGAGAGAGAGAATTGTACTCGCCGTCACGTCAAACACAACCTCTCCTTTGCCTTATCCCCACCTTAACGTCGTCCTTTTAGAGACGTCACAAGCCACATTTTTAGTGTTGGGAAGGTGCCATCCACTTAAGCAGCTACTCTCCGTTTTTGTTTGCATTCCTGCGGATCCTTAAAGATCCATACTTTTGATTGACAGCCGTTTGCAGCTTCTGCTCCGCTGCCCCAGAATGCCGCATTACCGTCCATCACCAACCAGTGCATTTACACATAGAGTAGTGAATGTTTATCTTCTCTCCAAGGTGACTCTTTTATACTCATCAAAAATCCCTCTTTCCTTTTACTCTTTATGTGCCTGAACCCACAGAAGTTGTACTGATAGTTTGATTTTTTTTTGTTTTATTATTCTTATTGAGGTAAGTGAAGGATGTAAGATAAAAGATGTAAAATAGCCAGGATTAACCGATTCAAAGGTGCCAGATTTTGCGTTTTCGTAGGGCCTATTCGTACTGGTAGTGCCCCTGTAAAGACGAAAAATGCTTGATATCTTGAAATGTTCTAATGTTTTAGAGTTTTTAACTGTTGTCAAACTGCTTTTTAGTGTCATTATGTAACTAGGTGCCTAAGGGCTGAGCACTATTGATTTACGCTTGAAAGTAGACATGAGCTAATGTACTTCTGACTAGTGTGCAGTGTTGATGTGTGAGGGATGGGACACACACAGCAGGTTCTTGTACAGCACTCTTCCTGTCGCAGACATGGCGAGCGAACGGTCGTACCGCTCCCGTTCCCGTTTTTTTTTTTTTTTGCATGATCTGGTTTTCATTAAGCCAAGCAGACCTCCAACTGTTTTTCTTTCTTCGCTCTTATGTCGACGAGATCTTGGCCACCAGTCACCGTTCTCCTGCAGTCTTTGCCTTTTTCTCCCCATGACTCAACACGGAGCAACACACTCACCCTGACATGCACATAGCCAGGTCTGACACACATGCACACTCACACACACACACACACACACACACACACGGAACAAGTAGTGTCTGAGTGTCCTTCCAGCTCTGTGCTTGTGGTTTCAATCCTCAGTTTTCCAGGCTTCGCTCTGTTCTCATTGGAAGCCTATAGAAGGCAAAGTCTGCCGGCGTTACTAATGGTATATGTATTTAAGGAATCCAAAGCAGGGAAACACACACACGCACGTCTCTTAAGCACTCAGAGATGAGACGAGATAGGGATGGGAAATGGAAACTTGATCTTCACAGTAATGTTCACATCACACAGCAAGTTTCAAGGTGCCTCGAGTCAGGACTGGACAGGACCTTTCTACATCTAAATACAGACTCACTTTGGTCTACCTTTGCCTCTTCACTTTTATGTAATTTTCCCCTTGAAATATTCTGGGTTATCATCATCGTGAGTATACTTTAGCAGTTAAACGATACTAGCCTCTTTGAAAAGCAAGTTGTCCGCTAAGGAAAAACCCCTTGCCAGTGTATTAGCATCTCTTCCGCATGAGTCTCCCATTTGCTTGCTTGATGTTGGAATGCATATCTCTCAGACGGAGGTTTAGAGACGCAGGTTTGAAATGATTCATCTCTCTGTTCCTATAGCCAGAACTTTATACACGCTTAACTTTAGGCAGGAAGGGAGGTGGTGAGGAGGGGGGAGGAGGTGGAGGAGGGGGGGGGCTCCTCAAGCACAAATATGATTTGGCAGCGAGGGGAGCTCTCTCCTGAGACTAAAAGTATGCATCTTGTATTTTCCACGTCACTCCTTCCTTTTCTATTCCTCCTCTATCTGTCTTTCTCTCTGTCTGTTTCTCTGCCTGGCTCTTCCATTGTTTCTGGGCGTTGCCGTGACGACAGGCCCCTCCACTCACCCTGGGCTCTGCTTTTTGTTTGTCATGGCAACGCTTGTCAGATTGGAAGTTGCCATTAGCAACCCCTCCTGACCTGGTGCTATTAGAACAACGTTGTACACACACGCGCACGCACACACACACTCAAACACATGTACACACACACACACACTTTTCATAATTACTCTGTGACGGTGTTGCACCATTTCTATATAATCCTTTGGTGAGTTGTGTGGGATCCAGAAACCTCTGCTGCTTAGAAAGAATCTGTCAGGGTTGAAAGCACTACAGGCCTCCTATGACAGTAATTACACACACACACACACACACACACACACACACACACACACACAAAGATCATACAGTTGTTGTGATGAAGCAACCATGCCTAAAGAATTGACTTGGATATTATGTACCAGCTGTCAATACTGGCATCATAGCCGTGTCCCATGTCTCCTCCATTTACACACACACACACACACACACATACACACACACACATACAGTACATACTCCTTTTTGCTCTGTCAGCTTGGACGCTTTTTCTATGCCATGCTAGTGTGTGATATGTACGCAAAGTGCTGCGGACTGAGAGGAGCTTCAGTTCTGAGGTTGCTAATGCTGTTGAACACCTTTGCCCCTGAACCCATTGTCCCCTCTGTAAGCCTTTCCCATTGTGAAAGTGAAACTGTGTGATGGTATTTGTCTTGGTGGCTGTGGGGTTTCCGGGATGCTTGCTCACTATGGAAAGTGTCAAATCCCATGGATGGTGATGTAAAAACAACAAGGACTTCAAAGAATTAAAAACAAGAACAAAAAAAAGGAATCAAGTCTCTGTCTCTTTTCTGAGTGAGAGTATTTGTATGAATGTTGACGTATTCTTGGATGGTAGGACTCTTCTATTATCATCTTAAAAATATAGCAACAGTTTGAGGATTCATGCCCAAACAAGATGTAGATAAGCTCATCCACGCCTTTATCTCTAGTAGGTTAGACCAGTGGTTCTCAATGTGGGGTCCGGGGACCACCAGGGGCCCTGGAGGAGGTTCCAGGGCGTCTCCAGCAAATTGATAAATTGTTAAACTTCACCATTATTTCATTTACAAGAAGTTAACATAATAAGAGAATGCAGAAGAAAAGACTATTTTGATCATAGTTTCACTGTTATCTCTCTACCTGCAATACATAATAGTCATGGGATTCTGGACAAAATCATATCTAACAATAACAATATTCTCATATTTGGGTCCAAGAGATAAAATCTCATCAAATCGGGGTCCGTGGCTCTAATGTGGACTAAATGTGGGGTCCTTGATATGAAAAAGGTTGAAAATCACTGGGTTAGACTACTGTAATGGTCTTTTTTCAGGTTTACCAAAAAAAAAAGAGAGTTCTAACTAAATCTAAGAAAGCTGAACACATTACACCAGTTCTCCGCTCTCTGCCCCGGCTTCCAGTTTGTCAAAGAATTGACTTATATTACTGTTGGTCGTCTACAAATCGCTCAGTGGTTCAGGACCAAAATACATCTCTGACTTGCTCTTACTGAATCCTGTAGACCCCTTAGGTCATCTGGGTCCGGTCTACTAACTATTCCCACAGTTAAAACTATTGGTGAGGCAGCGTTTAGTCATTCTGCTACACAGAGCTGGAACAAACTCCCAGAAGATCTCAGAAGCCCCAACTTTGCCCACTTTTAAAACTAGGCTCAAAAGGCTAGGCTTTTTTATTCTGCACTGCTTATGCAACTTGATCTTTATTCTCTCTATGCATTTTAATTCTTTATCTATTCTCTCTTCTTATACACTTTATCTCTTTTTATTTGTTTGTTTTATTTATCTTATCCTGTATTTCTTATCTAATGTCATTATATACCTTGTGTAAAGCACTTTGAATTGCCTTTGTGTACAAAATGTGCTAATAAACTTGCCTTGCCGTCTCAAATCCACTAGACAGAGAGAAAGACATATAGTACATATAGACAAAATAGATTTTACAGAATGAGATGAGTTGAAAAAACTGACGCTTGCTTAAAATAATTAGTAGAAAAAAAGAAGAATGGGGAGTGCTGCTGGGATACACATGGTTAAAAATCAAGGATAGAGGTACTGTTTGGTGGTGGGGTTATCAGTAAAATTCGAAAAGAAATCTAATAATCTAATGTAAGACTAAATTGATCCCCATAGGAAAACTATCTATTGCTTGCACACCTCATACTGAGGTACAGAACAACACCTTGAAGCAGGAGGGATTCAGTGTTTGGCTAAAAGACACTTCAGCAGGGAGGAGGAGTGCTGAAACTGGGTTGAACCTGGCTGACAAAAACACCTTTTTGAGATATGAAGGAAGGATGAAATTCAATTTCACTTGAATTTCATCCTTCATATCTCAAAAATGTGGGACAATTTTAGAGTCTGTTAAAGTGTTGTCATTTTAGTGCATGGATGCAGTAACAGTTACTTAGAACTACAAGATGCATTCACATTTTTTACACTAGGTGGCAGCACTGTTATCCTCATCACTCCTCAGTGTGATGTGTAAAACATTGGATTTTTCCTGTTTTCCTTGCTTAGACAGCTGTAGACAAGATCAAATCTGTAGCACAATGGGTTCAAAATCAGATCGTCTGTCTATCTATCTATCTATCTATCTATCTATCTATCTATCTATCTATCTATCTATCTATCTATCTATCTATCTATCTATCTATCTATAATATACATGATCCAGACTCACCACTCCCAACAACTTGTTTTAATTTCATCTAGCAGCACCTTTGTGATTGTAGGTGTCACTTCTTCCCCAAATGGTGCATATCTCATTGAAAAAGACTCTTTATATAAGGATAGAACTGGAGAACCTGTGGCAGGTCTACTGCAGCACTCATTGTAAGTCATTGTTAATAAGAGCATCAGCTAAATGCCTAACATTAAAATAAAAAAAGCAAGTAATGTTCAGTTTGGATTGTAAACTCCAGTTTACATGGGTATTGATCAGCAGAGGTCGGCCTTATGCCCCACACCTGACATGTTTATATATCATGACTGATCAGGTCAGGGACAGGGGCGAAACGATCACGACGATCTGTGAAACGATAGTTTCTGGGCTGGAACCTTTGCTGCTCTTTTCACTGTGAAATATCTAATAAAGCAGAAATGCTTTTAAAAAATGCTTTTTAAAAATTTTTAAAATCTCTTTACTGATAGTCTGGCATGCTATTTTAAAAATATTGCTTACATTCAGCAAAAAGTAATCATACAGTTAATGGTGTGAACAATAGATGAGATAAATAGATGTAGACCTATAGGTTTACAACTGTTTACAGGCTCTAATAGCACTTCTCAATAAAGTCTGGCATCTCTCTCAATTTTGGCAGTTTTTTTTTTATCTGAAGGAGCTATAGACTCTTTTATCTGCACAGATTGGATAAGAGGAGGCAAATGCCTTATGATTGTATAGAGAGGGAAACGTTCATGTGGCCTTGAAAGATCACTGCTGACCAATTTAAGCTCTTAAAGAGAGGAAAGATGTATGCCAGCCAACATATAGTGGAAATACTGCGGTCAATGCCCTTCAGACTGGTTACAAGCCGCTTTTATCTTAAATCTCCTCAGGTGATCAGTGTTATCATTGCCCCTTCAGAAATGTTATCTTGGTGTTTCAATCTAAAAATCCCCTCCATCCATCCTGGTGCACGCCTACATGCTTTATCTGTTACACAGAAGCTACAGCACCTTGGTGGTCGCTCTCCCATAATGCCCTGCAGAGCACAGAGCCCTCTAGTGGTCTGATGTGAAAGTCAAGGGAGGTCTGTGACAGAAGGGGAAAGTGAGAGATGAAGCCATAACAACCATTAATCATTAAAGTAGTCATTGTGCAGCAGTACAGAAAATAAGCTTTCAATACTCCTTTTCAATACCATCCCAGTGAGTTACACAAGCCATGCAAATTGTACTTGAAAGTACAATTAGCCTCTTCATTGAGTTTTCATCATCTGACTGATTCCGATCGCCTGATCTTTATACGAGGCCTCTCATCTATATGCAGACATAATACACATTTGGCCTGGTTGCAGTAGTAGTAGTAGCCTAGTAGCAGTAGTAGTAGTAGTAGTAGTAGTAGTAGTAGTAAAGTAGAAGTGGCAGTAGCAACAGTAGCAGCAGTAGTAGAAGTAGCAGTATCCATAGTAGTTGAATCCGTAGCACTAGTAGTAGTAGTAGTAGTAGTAGTAGTATTAGATGTAGTAGCAGCAGTAGCAGTAGTAGTAGTAGTAGAAGTAGTAATAGTAATAGCAGTAGTAGTATCCGTAGTACTCCGTAGTAATCTGTAGAAGTAATAGTAGTAGCAGTAGTAGTAGTAGCAGCAGAAGTAGTAGTAGCAGCAGCAGTAGTAGTGGTAGTAATAGTAGTAATAGTAGTAGTACTAGTAGTTGTAGTAGTAGAAGTTACTAGCACTAGTAATAGAAGTACTTTAATGATTCATACTGCTTTATAAGTGGAACACTAAGTGACATAATACACAGTAGAAAGCACAACCAGGACTCTGCTCACATAGACAAAGTAGAATACCTGAGTAACAATAGAAACATATAGGTGTAATATAATCCCTACTGGGGAACCCTGCTAAGAGGATGAATTAGATATAAAACCACTGGGTTCACTCCAAAGCTTCATCACACTAGGAAGAAAGTGTTTACCTCTGCTGCTGTTTCTGGGAAGTTTAATTAAATCAATCTCTAAAACAACTCATGTGTTGCATAAATGTTTGGTGAAGTTGTTGAGCAGCAGGGAAGGGAAGTCACATGTCACTCTGAGAAAAATCCCTCTCCAAATGAATTTTGATAAGAAATTATATGACAGAGTAGACTGAATTAAATATGACCGTGAGTCCATTTCCATGTTAAAACTGTCTTCTTCTATTGGTTTTAATTATACACAGGCCAGATGGAATGGAATTTGTACAAAGTTTCACTGCAACTTTGAACTTAAATGTCGAAACATCTCCTACTCCTTAGTCCTTATTTCTTTTTTCTTTCTTTCTTTCTGTTTTGTTTTTGTTTTTTGCCCTTGCACTTTTAAATTTGTCACTATACTTATTTTGGCCAGATTTTTGTCCAGGGATATTTTGGCATTGTGCCTTGCCAAATGGCCTACTGAAAATAATTTCTCACAAATAATTAATTGTATGAACTTTACCAGAACAGCTGTTAAAACAGCCTTTGAACAGATTAGGTTATAAACGCAATGCCCATTACCTGTTGGGTGAAGCCTCCTGACCAGATGGGAGAATTGGCAACGTGTGTGTCACTTAGATTTACTAATACATGCGGCCCTACAAAGGAAAACAGCAATAACTACTTTTTGTGTGTTTTAAAGGTCAAAGGTCATGACTGTTTAGTTTTAAAATTATACCTATCAATGTTATTAAATTCAGTCCTCTTCTGTACTAAAACTAGTTTTGTCAGGACAGGACATAAACTGCAAAGTCAATTTTCTCATTTGGATCCACCTATTTCAGAAATTTCAGTAAGTGTCGCATTTGTGAATGACAAAATGAACAGGGACTTTGAGGGGACTTGGGGACTTTTTCTGAGGAATGAAAACATCCAGCGGAGGCACTAGTTGTTGTTTTCACACATTTACTACGTTTACATGGACAGAAATAATCCAACTATTGGCCTTATTCTAAATAAGACAATATTCCGCTTATAGAACTATTCCATTCATATTCCTGTTTACATGCTACGGAGCAAAATCCGATTAACAGGACAAAGGAGAATCACTGGAGACACAGACAGTTTGAGACTTTATTGAAGGTGCAAATAGAATCCTGAGCATAGTGACAGTCTCAGCCTCACCCCCAAAGATTTTGGGATTTCTTTTTTTGGGTATCAGTCATCTTTTCCCTCTGTGAACAAGTTTCTAACCACTGGAAGACAGAGCGAGCGTTGTCAAGCATTTGGATCGCCGCTTGTGTCTCAAAAAGCCTTGAATGCTCCGATAGAGTCATAGTTGGATTAAGGTGTTTACAGTCTAAAATGCCCTTCAATAATGCCACTAAAATCAGAACACTCCACATGTATTAATGTGATTATGCTTTATCAGAAAATGCTGTATACATGGTAATTTCTTATACAGACTATTGTCTTAATTGGGTTAATATCGGATTATTGCTAACGTGGTTATTGTCAAGGATGATATGAACTTTAGGCACAACTCTCTTGTTGTACTGTTCGGTTCAGCGATTACACCCAATTGTTACACCAACGCTTAACGTGAACTTTGGGAGTACCTCGGGTTGTTCAGCTTCCTGGACATGATGGTTCAGTTTGAACAAGTGTAACACTGAAATCCGGTCAAACTGAAAGCTTATATAAACATAAAGAAAGCGATTCACTTAAAAACAATTCAGCAGCATGACTAGTTTTTTTTAATATATTTCAGAATCTGCTTTGTTCACATTTGTTTATGTACTAGAAGTGTCATTTTCAGACCTGTTCCTCCATAACAGTGAATGGAGAGAAAAAACACTCAATTCTCCAATTGTCTCTACTGGAGCAACAGATAACAGAGAATCGACGATTTTGCGGTTATATCCCCTCTAGGAAGCTGCACAACCCAAGGTACTACCAAGGTTCATCATCACTTTAAGGTATCCCATCCCATCCTGAACTCTGTATAGGACAGGATAGGACTGCTGACCTATAATTAAGGACAGGACACGACTGTACTGTGTTTTAACAACATGGGTTTCCAACATGACTTGTGTTCATGTTTGCAGCTGGAGGGTAAATTGTGGCTCCAGCACAGACAGGGGCACCGTATTTACTGCCATTGACTTTAATGAGACGACGATCTCTGTGCTGCTGGAGACACACAAGACAAGTTCAATTACTGTGGAGTAATGCTATTTGAAATCAGAATATATGGAGAGTCATTATGGTGAAAAAGAAGGGGCAACATGTTAAAGCAGATATCGACTTCCTAAAAGACCTCTGCATTGATTCAGTGACAACCTACATTGATTTTTATGTTCAGGTACTATGATCCTAACAGAAGCGTACTGCATTCACGTGAAAAAAAAAAAAAATCAGCCTGGTTCTTCTGAATTAATGACATCTTCTCTCATGATTATAAGGTATAATTATGAGAAATTATGTCATTAATTCAGATAATTATCTCATTTCATAATTATGAGAAAAGATGTCATTAATTCAGAAAAAACAGGCTATTTTTTTTTTCCAGGTGAATGCACGCTTCCGTATTTTGAGAGAAATGTGGATTGAACCAAGAAGGAGAAGTCAGTGTGCCAGAGGGCAGCTGATTGCTAACAGCAACAAATCGTTAACGACATCAACATTAATCTTAGAGCGTAGTTACATGGCTTTTAGCTGTTTCTGGTATGCAGTGGCATGAAGTCGTTTTCTAATTAATTAACTTTGTTCACGGCTGCCAACAATTCAAATCTGTTCTGTCACTGCTGTGTCCACAAGTGCACAAGGAACTAGAATAATTCCACATGCCTGTACTGAAAAGGCATTTGTACAAGATGGAAATGAAGAGAAAAATCACTTTGAATCAATCATATAATGTGTGTGTGAAGGGTTTGATTATGTTTCAATTATATCTTTTGTATTGCTTTTATTGTGTGCTGCAATTTGCTTAGAAGCAAACCAGGAGGGGGGGGGAGAAGATAGATTATATTTTAGAAAGAAACAGCGGTGTAGAATTTCTTTTTTGAGCCTTCGCAATAAACTGAACTTTATTTCATTGTACTGCTAAAATAAATTTACCAGGAAAATATGCCTGTATGCCTGAACAATCCCTCTTGGTACTGGCACTGTGCCTGCAATGCAGTCCTCCATTCATTATCAATGGAACAGCTATAGGATTTGTCTTTTAGAGCCTCATTCAGGCTTTGTTTCAGCTTTCAGTGAGTTCACGTTCACAAATCATAGCAATTTCTGTCCACCATAGGACTATTTTTTATAGATTTACAGCACCAATGAATTGTTAGGATGAATCATCAAGTAAGGAATATGTGAGTATACCACAAATTTCTCTGTATTCTCTGTAACATCCAAGATGGAAAATGTACTATATTTCACTAATTGTTGCATTAGGGTGGAAAGACATCACATGATTTCTTGCACAACAAACAAAACACTTATTTACCCAAAGCAGATTGAGTTAGTACACTTGCTCTTTTTCATTTATAGGTATTTACAGAGAGGAGTTGCCAGTGCAATCAGTCTCTGTTAGCCAATGAGCAGCTCAGCTGGAGCTTAGTATATATGTGTGTGTGTGTGTGTGTGTGTGTGTGTGTCTGTGTGTGTATGTGTATGTGTGTGTTGTCATAACATTTAGGCTGCTGCTGTCTCCTGAAATACCATCCTAGTAAGTAAATATTAAGATCCGTGAGATAATAACTTTACAGTATTATCTATGAACAATGACTTTTCTGTCTCTGATCTTTTAAATGTGTGTGTGACGGTCTAGCTGGCAAATCAAGATCTTAACCTGATGTAACCTGATCATGTCAGCAAACAAAATCTTAGAGGATCATAGTGCAATCCTGCTAAGACTTTACAATGGTCATATTGTATTGTATTGTATTGTATTGTATTAGTCTGTCCATTAACCAAAGCAAAAGTATAAGAGTACACCATTACACTCTATAAGTACATAATGAAAAGCTCCCAAATGTATAATTTACTTACAACGCTATGCAACAACATGATGTAAGTACATTATCTTAAGTGCTATGGATAGAACTGTACATATTTTAAAATTCTATTGTTTGTATATCTGCCCATGGAGCCTGAGGCCCTTGCACAGGTGTTGATGGTCAAAAAATGACATGCTTATTAACCATTGTACATGTACACAGTGTCACTATGTGGGTGTGATGTGTTGAGAAAAGTTGACAATAAAAAATGCAGAGGTGATCCATGTGTGCGGGAACTCAGATTTTTTAATAAGCGGCATACAACCATAAAAAAGTACTTACAAAAAAAAAAGCTGCACTCGTGAGCAATGAATAATTTGGGAAACCATTTCAGCTACTTCCCAAAATGTTATCACCACTTGAACATGCCATTATAACTCAAACAAAATGGCATGGAGAGACTTATTCCAATTAAATTTCTGCTGGCAGATAGAACTTATCACTTCATGTACTAGAACATATCATCTTAGCGCTCAGTGAGACAGAAAATAGTAAACAGAACAGAAATGTTGGCAAATCAGCAACACTAATGCCAGAAACCTTTTTTTTTTTTTTTTTTTAAGTAGTTTTGTACCTCAGCAGGCCATTTGGCAATGCACAATACCAAAAAATACCTGGACAAAAATCTGGACAAAATAACTGCATTCATTAAAAAAACACAGTGACAAACAGAGAAAGGGCAAAAAAACAAAACAGGAAGAAAGAAAAAAGGAACTTATTTTAGTACATCATGTTTGCACATGCAGTGTTAGCAGTATTATTGTGTACTTTTCCATAGGTTAATATACAGGCTAATACACTGCAGTAAGACCATTGTAAGGTAAAGTCTTACCCAAATCCGACACCAGTGGTTATCTAGTGACTTCCCCATTCTAGCCTGATCTGAGCTTAATCACTTGAAGAAACTGAACACACTGTAACAAGAAAAAACTTTTAGGCGGGTCCTTCAATTTGAAATGGTACACAGACCGTGTTTGCCTCATTGAAAATAATGAGGCCTTTAGGACTTCATGATGAAGCTACAAATCTTTTCATCTGTTTCAGTCGTTACTCAACATTGTTATTAATCACGCTCATCGTTAGTAATGAAACAGCACTACTTATTAAGTCAACTGATTAGGTTAAATGGTACCAGCATGTCTTTCCTGTAATGAGAGCTTACATCCATTCATCACAAAAGCATCCACAGTGTTTTCCCTAATCTGACAGCTACTGTAACGTGGTTTGGATTCTGTGCTGCACGGCCTTTTGAATAGGAGTGCTGCATGTTTAATAGGGATCTGATACACACACACACACACACACACACACACACACACACACACACACACACAGAAGCTAACAGAAGCTAACACGGGTGAACAACACCGTGCAATCATGGTTACTATAGCTCAGGTGCGCGAACTCCTACAACAACAAAAGGAGACGTTTATTGAGATCCTTCAGCAACAAGAGAAGAGCTTCAAATGTTTTGTTCAAATCATACTGGACTCTACAAACAAACGAATGGACGACATGTTGAAGGATTTACATGATCTCAAAACAAGCATTCAGTACACCCAGAAGGAGACGGACGACCTGAAATCAGCCAGTGCAAAACAGCTGGCCGCCTGCAATAGTCAGCAACAGGTCATTCATACGATGAGCGAAAACATCCAGGACATCAACAAAAAAATGGACTATCTAGAGGGCCAGTCCAGGAGAAATAACCTGGTTATCGATGGAATGGTGGAAACCGAAAACGAAGGATGGGCAGAGACGGAGGAAAAGGTGCGGCGATTGCTGTCGGAAAAACTTCAGCTTGGGAAAAGCCGTGAGTTGGAGCTGGAGCGAGCTCATCGAATGGGAAGACCGGGAGCGGACAGCAACAGACCACGGCCGATCGTCGTAAAGTTTCTTCGGTACAAGGACAAAGTAGCTGCTCTTCAGAATGCTAGACACCTGAAAGGAACTAACATCTTTATCAATGAGGACTTCACTGAGGCAGTCCGCCAAAAGAGAAGGGATCTCATGCCAGCCATGAGGGCAGCGCGTGAGAAAGGGGACATTGCCTGTCTCAGACATGACAGGCTGATAACCCATCCTTCCACGAAACAACGAGGCAGTGGGAAAACCACCTATCCTACGGGTGAGTCGGGTCATTAAGCCCTACTCCTGCAATCTGACTTTTTACTACTTTGTGTCATTTTAATATGGGCTCTAACACTCTTAATATCCCAGGCAAAGGCCTGTTGATTGCTCATTTAAACATCTGTAGCTTAAGAAATAAGATCCATGAATTAAGTAGTGTGATGCAGCCAAACAATATCCATATACTGGCAATATCTGAAACGCATCTAGACCCCTCATTTGAGAATACAGAATTAGCGGTTGATGGATACACTTTGTTCAGGAAAGACCGAAATAAATATGGGGGAGGTGTAGCTTTGTATGTCCAGAATCACATTCCAGTAAAAATACGAAGGGATTTAATGTTGTGTGATATAGAGGCACTGTGGGTACAGGTTCACCTGCCACAAACTAAACCAATACTTGTGGGTTGCTGCTACAGGCCGCCTAGTGCGGATATGAAATACGGTACTTAGACTCTATTTGTGAAATGCTGGACAAATCTAGTGATGAAAACCGTGAATTATATTTTGGAGGTGATTTAAACATTGATTGGTTAGCTGTGTGTCCGCTAAAGAAGAAGCTCCTTGCAGTAGCTAGTGCTTGTAACTTAACACAAACTATTACACTACCAACAAGAACCAGCACAAATAAGAATGGACTATCATCATTTAAATGCATTGATCACTTCTTCACAAATATTCCTGAACACTGCTCTAAAGCAGTATCAGTAGCTCTTGGTTTCAGTGATCATAACTTAATAGCACTAAAAAGGAAAACTAAGGTCCCTAAAGCAGCCAGTAGGATTATACACAAAAGGTCATACAAGCACTTCCAGCAAGAACTTTTTATGGAGGATGTGAGAAACGTTAACTGGTCAACAGTGTGTCATGAGGAGGACCCGGATTTGGCACTGAGTATATTCATGAGATTATTTATGCAAATTGCTGACAAACATGCACCTTTGAAAAAAACAACTGTAAGGGCAAAATGTGCCCCATGGATCAGTAGTGATTTAAAAACACTCATGGCGAAACGAAATGAGGCGAAAAAAGTGGCTGAAACATCTGGCTTACTATCTGATATGGAAAACTACCGTAAATTAAGAAATCAGGTAACCAAACTGAATAGAAGTAAAAAGAAAGAACATTACCAGAGTAAAATCAATGATTCTAAAAATGATGGAAAAAAACTATGGAAAACATTGAATGAAATAATGGGAAGGTCGTCACATCAGGCAAATTCATTTAGAGAAACTAATGGTACTTTCTTAACAAAACCAGTTGAGATTGCCAATTATTTCAATAATTACTTCATGAGCAAGGTTGATAATCTCAGAAAGAACTTGACACCCACTGATGGCTCCTCCCTATGCACACTAATTGAGAACTGTATGATGAAGGATAAAAACTGTCAATTTGATTTTGTGCAGGTTGACACCCCTGATATCGAGAGGCTGTTGTTGTCTCTGCCAAATGAGAAACCGGCTGGTATAGACCATCTAGATGGTAAACTGTTACGAATTGCTTCTACTCATGTATCTACTCCAATTTGTCACATCTTTAATAAATGCTTAATGTATGGGGTTTGCCCAAAGGTTTGGAAAGAGGCAAAGGTGATTCCAATACCAAAGGATAATAAATCAATCTTCACAGGTACAAACAGTCGTCCAATAAGCATACTTCCTGTCCTGAGCAAATTGTTGGAGAAAATAGTTTTCAAACAAATCCAAGATTATTTTACCAGGAATAAACTGATCACTAGTTCGCAGCACGCATACAGAGAAAGTCACTCTACGGCCACTGCCCTAGCCCAGTTAACTGATGATTGGCTGAAACAAATGGATAATAAGAAAATGGTAGGCACAGTGTTGCTTGACTTCAGTGCCGCATTTGATGTAATAGATCATGACATAATGATTAGTAAATTAAAGAAATATGGATTTAGCAGTACGGCACTCTCTTGGATGGTCAGCTATCTATCTGGGAGATCGCAGAGAGTCTTTTTTAATGGTAGCCTATCTGACTGTATATACAACAGCTGTGGAGTTCCACAAGGAAGCTGCTTGGGCCCCTTACTTTTCTCTATTTTCACAAATGATCTGCCTCTAGCGATTGAGAATTCTAACATGGTAATGTATGCAGATGACACGACACTGTATAGTGCTGCTTCAACGAAAAATGAACTAGTAACCATCTTGAATCAAGATCTAGAGAGAGTGTCTAATTGGGTGAAAAATAACAAGCTAGCCCTGAACATTTCCAAAACTAAAAGTATGGTTTTTGGCTTAAGAAGTATGCTTATTGGTGACCCACAACTGCATCTATCGATGTCAGGGATGGCAATAGAACAGGTCAAAAAGACAAAACTACTGGGTGTAATGTTGGATGGACTATTGTCGTGGTCTGATCACATTGACGGCATTGTGACCAAAATGGGAAGAGGCATAGCAATGATTAGAAAGTGCTCCACTTATTTAACATCCTCTATTATCTGTCAAGTAATACAGTCCTTGGTCTTTTGTCACCTGCAATACTGTCCAGTTATATGGTCAGCGGCAGCTAAGAAATACATAAATAAACTACAACTAGTTCAAAATCGAGCTGCCAGATTGGCACTCCATTGCTCAACACGCACAAATATAGCATATATGCACACTTGCCTGTCCTGGTTCTCAGTTGAAACTAAACTCCACTATAGCCTCCTCATGTTCTTCAGAAATGTAGTATTTAATCAGACACCTGAATATTTTTTTAACCAAGTACTAAACACAAGCAACAGACATAACCATTACACCAGGAATGCCAGCTCAGGTCACTTGATACCTCCAACCCCAAGAACAAACCTCCTCAAACGCACAGTTACTTACCGTTCAATAATGTCTTGGAACTCACTACCTCCTCACATAACTCACACACAAAACAAATTGTCATTCAAAAAACTACTAAAGGCACACTTGGGGCCGCTGACCATATGAATTGTATTTGACCAAATATAATGTATATTGTTTGTACTGATACTATACACCTAAGTATCTGATTGTACCATTTTTAACTGTATGTTTTATGTTATGTATTGTATGTATTATGTCTTATGTCCCTTTTGTGGACCCCAGGAAGATTAGTGGTCGCCAAGGCGTCAGCTAATGGGGATCCATTTAATAAACAATAAACAATAAACACACACACACACACACACACACACACACACACACACACACAAAGAAAGCAGGTGGTGGTTTGACTTATTTTCTAACTGTCCTTCCAGGTCTGATTTTGTGTTTTGTATCCCCAGTTTTCCAGGCTTCACTCTGTCGTTCTATTCTCATTGGAAGGCAAAGTTGGTCAGTGTTAGTAATGTATTTAAGGAGTGAAAGAATGGCATGTATATTTATATGTATGTATATGAGTGTAAGGGTCTAACATTCAAACATGAGATCAACATAGGAGATGAAAAGGTTTCTATGTGTAAACCTCACAAGATTTACTCAAGTCAGGACTGGTGACACATGTCATATTTATGAAAATAAAAGGGAATATATGAAAATCTGACACAAGACCATACATGAAACATCATTGTATTTTCCAACATTACATATTTCAACATTCAAGGCTGCCTCTATACTGAAAAGACAATACATCTTCCTGTTACTTGCTGCCTAATGCAGTGTAACATTGGGTCCCTTGCTGCATAATCTCTGAAAATGAGAGCTGCATGTTTATCAGCGATCTGATGCAAAAGTTTAGCGACTAGAGTTTAGACAGAGACATTATCCTCTTGAATGGGTTACATGGTGCCACTGTTAAAGTACAAATTCTTCAGAGAAATACTGATCCAGAGTGAAGGACATGTATTTGCACTCTAAACTTGCACTCTAACCTTCAGTGACTGTCTCGAATTTTATTGCCAATTATCTATTTTCTGGCATCTCTTTCAACATACTCAAAGAAATTCCTCTTGTCACAAAAACGCATTCTCGCAAATTCACCACTGTTATGTTGCCTTTAGTGCAGAAACTTCAGCCTTCAGCAAAGAAATGCTAACTAAAAAACAGTAAAAACGGCTTCTATAAAGAGAGTTTACAGTACATGCATTCCCACACCAGCTTGTACTCTGTGAGATCGCTGGTTATCAGCATGAAAGTCGACTATACAAACATTCACATCACCAACAAGGAAAAGGTCCAGTGTGACCTTAGGGTCTAATGTATGCATTTCCCTCAAGGTAGTTTTGGTGTAATCAACAGAATTATTCAAGCTTGTTTCCATTTCTCAGAACTGTCAGTGAATGCTAATTTGGCAAACATTTCTAAGAGTACTTTGCCCCTGAGGGCTGTCTTGCAATTAGCAGAAATTCACATAATTTTAAAATAAAGCTCAAAGTCTCAGGCGTTCTTTTACAATGCCATCTCTATAATCTGTTTCTCTAGCCAAGCATTGTTAGTAGGGATGGGACGATATGCTTATACGTGATATGGGGTTCACAATTCAATACAACCACAATACTATGTAATAAATAAAGGTTTCACAGTCAACAAAGTCTGACTGTGCAGAATAATGTTTATTTCTGAGCCACAAATCTTTCTAGCAATGGCATTGGCTTGTTAGAATGTAAACAACAATTTAAAAATGTCATTACAAAGTGGAAATAATATAATTTGGATGGAGAGCTTGTGAAATTGTCATGGGCAAGTCGTCTCATTTGTGATTACTACAGCAGAGTAAAATGTACAATTCATTTTTCTGTCCCACGATATGTATTGTCACATTTTTGTATTGCGATATATTGAATTTCGATATATTGTCCCATCCCTAATTGTTAATAATCCCAAGTATCCCAGTATCCGTACTTGCAATAGTTTTTTTTACTTGTATTTAGGTTTGCTTTTTCGCACTCATACAGTCACGCTCGATCCATCCACTTGTCGGCCACTGAGCAGCTCCACTGGAGCGGCTGCAGATTCAGCGCCTTGTTCAAGTGCAGCTAAACGGTTGTTGAGGGTAGAGAGAGCATTATTCATTCACTTTCCCAAATCATGTTTTACTAGACAGTCCAGGCATTTAAGCTAAAAAACTATAAGCTCACTTCTCTAACATTCAAAACACAGCAAGCCCAAAGCTCTCCCTGAAAGCAGCTCACTTATCCACTACCTGCTCCAGCGGCATGGCACTAATGGCTGACCCGGCACTCTGATCCCTCTGAGGAAGATGAATATACATGGACATAATGTGTTTCTCAGAGGCATATGCAAAGCAACACATTTCTAAGCACACAATCTGCAATATAGTGGTTGGATGCTGTAAATTCCTAAACTGCTTGAGCATGCCTATCAAACCGGCTCTCCTGTAACTCCAAGAGAAAGGCGCAGGATCTTGGTTGATCCGTGAGCGGAGGTGTCCTGCGGCGCCGGAGTTTCCCTTGCCGTGAAACACCATGCCTTCAGCAGGCTTTTACTCTGGATCCGGGCACTTTGGCTGTGATCCGGAGCGCCGGCAGAGGAGGAGGAGACCGAGAGCGTCCTGCAGCAGGCCCACGAGGGAGCAGCGTCTTGAGGTTGGGTTGAGAGAGTAGGGGTATTAGACGTGTGGCCTGGACTCAAGGAGTAGGAACTGAGAGGCCCTTGTGGTTTGGCGGCCGAGCCCCCAAGTCTGAGGCAGCGACCATGAAGAACATTGAGGAAGGCTTTCTTGAACTCCTGGCTGAAGCACGGGTAGATAATGGGGTTAATGCAGCTGTTGAGGTAACCCAGCCAGAAGGTTATCTTAAAGACGGTTTCAGAGGGTTTGAAGGATGGGAAGATGGATCCTGGAGAACATACAGATCAACAGAGAGAGAGAGACACACACACTGACGGACACAAATCAATACATCTATTACGACAGACACACACCCTGAACAAATGCCAGTTACACTGAGATTAATGTCCCAGGCTGTATTAACGGCTGTTCATTTCCAGGCATTGGCCTCATTTTCATGGCAACTGTTGTTAAATATGACGCTCATTGACAGCTTGAAGGTGTGGCGCCATTGATGAGCACAGTCACATAGTTTAATGATCCGGTACTATTATTAAATTAAGTAAGCAATACAAACTGTTCCACAATGGTTGCAGCTGCAGCGGAAGCCAGGCAACCGTGCAAAAGTGCTTTAGCACAAAACAGGTTTTTCATCTCGAAGGCTCATCTAAGAGAACCGAGTTGAGCAACAAAAAAATCCAGTGGTCATTCAAACCCTCCGTCTGTGAATCTCTGACTATCATTACTTCAAAGCTTGAATGAGCATTGTGCTGTGAGCCATGAAGGTCTGTCTCAATTGAGATGCATAACTACTCTGTGATGGCTGGTTGCCTTGGGAGGCTACAGGGTGACTGAGAATGCCTGCCAGCATTACAGCCCATCAAGCCTCATGCTTGTTATCTATAATGGCCTTCATAAGAAGGAGCAATAGTTTGGCTCATTCCATTTCATCTCAGAGTAGAAGCCCATTTTGCTCCAATGTGGTGTTTTATTTGTTCTATTTTGTTGCTAGTAATTGAATTTCTTGATGTCCCTTCTAAGAAACACAAACAGCAGAGAGGTAAGGCGGGGCCGGCAGGAGGAAGGTCCCACACGATGTTGTGTTTGTACAGCAAAACATAACATCATAAGCAACATAATATGAATTTTTCAGGTCTCAGAATGTTTTTTGCATCACAACAGTACTGTATGTTACAGTGCAGAGGGGCCACTGTGAGATCTACATTACAAAATTGTTGACTGTGCACCCTCTCAACAAGATAATAGTTGGTTATACGACATCTCCAGATGATGAGTTTGACCCTAATGTATACATCATCTTGAATAATTGATTTTTTGCCCCCTCCCTGATAAAGGACATTACAGTCTGTGTAATCATTACACTTTTCAGGATTAATCTCATTATCTGTGACCTGGGAGGGAAGTACTGACAGAATCACAGCGAGGTTATTACTGCCCCGCTACGACAATCACTTGTCTCAGTCTCCCCATACTGACTATTTCAGAAGCAATTAAGATTTCAGATTGTGCAATGGTTGATTTCTGTCCTTCTTAATTTAGTCATTTATCACAAGAGCCATCTTTGTAGAGTCTGATTATCATGATTTAAGTATCATTATTAATGAAAACTTAAGACTATCTGAAAAAGAATGCTTAGCAGACATTTACCTTCTCCTGACCCTCCTGATATCAGTCATTGTCATTATGCATTTATCTAATGCTCTTATCTAGAGTGACTTGCAATGACTGCAGCAGCAGTATAAACTTGAATTCATTCATTTCTATTCAGTTTTGCTTCAGCTAAATTGTGGATTTATATTTTACATTTATTTGCATTGTATGTATATCAGAATGGACTCCATTAGCTTCTGAATGAATTGAATCACTTTTTTAAGAGGATACATATTATCCTCAGATATTCTGGTAAGACAAATTATTAAAATGCATTTATTTTCAATTTTATGGTTCTCTTATTCTTTGTCATTCTCACTCAGTGTGAAGCTATGAAGTGCAGCAATGAAGTGCAGCAGAGCTTATGGGATACCTACCGATGGGTAAAACCACGAAAAAAGGGAGCCAGCAGAGAACAAAACAGCCGACAACAATGCCAAGGGTCTTGGCTGCCTTCTTCTCTCTAGAGAACTTCAACAGATTCATTAGGGCAAAGGTGGCGCGTCGATGCCTTGTGATCCCCCCCTCGCCCTCGCCCCGCTGCCTGCCCGTCGCGGGGGCATTCCCTCGGTGTATCCTCAGCATCACCCCCTCGGTCTCCATCCCTTCCCTCCTCCTGCCCTTCTTCAAGCCTCGTGTCCCCCTCCTGGCCACAACATACACACGGCAGTACATGGCCAGGATGACAGCCAGAGGAATATAGAAAGATCCCAGTGCAGAGAACAGGGCATAGCCTGGCTCCTCTGTGATTCGGCACACCGTCTCCTCTTCCGGTTCTGGCTCCTTCCAGCCGAACAGAGGGCCAACAGAAATGGCAGCCGAGAGTCCCCAGAGAGCGACCACTGCGGCCAGGCCACGCCGCCCGGTAGCCATGGCGGGGTAGCGCAGAGGGTAGCTGACAGCCAGGTAGCGGTCGACAGAGATTACACACAGGCTAAGGATGGAGGCGGTGCAGCAGAGGACGTCCAGCGCAGCCCAGGCGCTGCAGAAAGCCCGGCCAAACACCCATCTGCCAAGAGCCTCTGAGGTGGCAGAGAAGGGCAGCACGGCGGAGCTGAGGAGCAGATCTGCTGCCGCCAGGTTGGCAATGAAGTAGTGTGTCACAGAGCGCAAGTGGCGGTGGCATACCACAGACAGGATGACCAGGATGTTGCCAAGAACCCCGAAGATGACAAACACCCCCAGCACCAGCCCCAAAATCACCGCTTTGGTTACATCCACCTCTGGGTAGGCGGAGGAGCTGCAGTTGGGACAGCTCTCTGCCACAGAGAAAACACTCATGTTCTCACCAGCGGGAACCATTGTAATCCTTTAGGGTATACCAATTTGTTAAATGTCTTATGGATTAATTAATGTCATGCCACATCTGCTCCCGAATTACTACAGAGTCAACTGTCTGCCTCTTTCCTCTCCTAGTAATTCAAAAGATTAAAGCTTCGCCTCCTGCATAAGTCGTCATTCCAGTCCGTGGGTGCCAGCAGCTCTTGCCAATGCTCCACTGCTCACGTGGCCTTGGCAGGAGGTCGGAAAAAATGGCATATCAAGAATGAGAAACGCTGCCACAATTTGCCATACTTAGTCCAGAGCAGCTTGTGGATCATTAACAAAAAATAACAAATACTAATATTTTAAGTGACAATCACTGGGGGATTTTGGACGTCATGTTAAGTCTTGCTGAAAGGCTTTACTTGGAGGAAACCTGTTAAAACAAGAGAGAGAAGAGAGATGTTACACAGCATGTTCACCATCCAAGGCTTTGATCTCACTGGATTATAAATATATAAACTGGCTCATTACCACTTTACTGGTATACCTTCTTTAGCAGTGTAGGGATAAATAAAGCTTTTACATTTAAAACAGAACACGGACAATACGAAAGGTAATTTAGTAAAAAATAACATGAAAAAGCATCCCAGTTTATGATTATAGGGTAAAAACATAATTCAGAGTCTAACAGTTTATTTTCGGAGGAGACAGTCTCTCTGTCTACAGATATTTCTCACATTATAAGAGAAAACAGGGGTTCTGCCTGATTGAACTGAGTGGCACTTGCCATTTCCTTTTCATCAAAAAAACATTACAACCTATCTGTCTTTTTACCTCTGTGTGTAAACAACCTCAAACATTTAAACTTTATTTAACCAGGCAGTTCTATTAAGAAAGAAATTGTATTTACAATGACCCCAGTCCTTAATCAAAACAACCCCAATGTTATTTTCTTCTGCTATCGACAGTCTTTTAAATCCAGACGCTCGTGCCTGCCAAGCGTCTGTGCTGTCTGTGAAGAATTTGCATCATTTTTTAAAGACAAAATAGTCAACATCAGAGCTGTTTTCTTTTTTTTAACCTTTCTGTTACTACTCTCTGGGATCTCCATCCTTTTACTTGGTCAATGAAGAGGCAATCAATGTCACCATTAGGAAGATGAACTCAGCTACCTGTGTTCTCACGCTATTCCTACAAAGCTTTTTATTAATACCTTTCACTGCCTCTCACTGGATACAACTAAGATAATACACTGTTTCCTCCAATTAGGCATCTTCAACAAAAGCCCAAACCCTCTGCTTAAGAAATCCAATCTGGGCAATGCTGACCGTAACAATTATAGACCCATTTCTAACCTCCCCTTCCTTGGCAAACTTTTTGAGAAGATTGTTCTCAGCCAGCTATATAGTCACCTAATCAAAACCGGCACTTCAGACAAATTCCAGTCAGGTTTTCAAGCCAACCACAGTACTGAAACAGCCCTACTAAAAGCAGTTAATGATCTAAGAACTACTGTTGATGCAAATAAAGTGGCTGTCCTCATCATTCTAGATCAATTGATACAATTGACCACAGTATTTTAATTGACAATTGACTTGAGAAATGGGTAGGTCTCTCTGATACTGTTCTTGATTGGTTCAGCTCTTATTTAACCGGGAGACAGTTCTTTGTTAGCTTGGGTGATTATGTATCGCAGACAGTTGATATTAATTATGGCATTCCTTGGCCCTATTTTATTTTCTCTATGTTTGCTCCCACTTGGTCACATTATTAGGCATCACCACGTCAACTACCATTACTATTCAGACGACACACAAGTATATATATCTGTTCCACCACACGACCCTAATGTGTACTCATTGCTTGTCTCACTGACATCAATATTTGGATGAGTAAAAACTGAAATTCTCCTTGTAAGACCCGGTCTGGCTGAACAGATCAGAACTGAAGTAATGGAGTTGGATATAATTTTAGATTCCGACCTTTTTAACAAAGTTTTAACGCCTATATTAAGGCAGCCTCCTTTCATTTTAGGAATATAGCCATAGTGAGACCTGTTTTAACTCAGAAAGATGCAGATGTTTTATTATATTTTATTATATTTTTTGATATGAAGCACTTTGGGCTACATTTTGTATGAAAGGTGCTATACAAATAAAGTTGATTATTATTATTATTATTATTATTAGTAGTAGTAGCGGTATTATTTTGAGCAGAAGGGTGGTGAAGATTATAATTCAATAAGGACACAGTGTCATAGATGCAAAGCACTGTTCACACTTCAGTATTGCAGAGAGGAGGCGAGTGAATGATCCTGGTTCAGTTTGTCATCTGTAGACATTGCCATGCCTCCTAACGGCCTCCAAAATTCCCAAACAGTGATTCTCAGCATCCTGTGTGCCATGCCTCCTAACTCCTAGCAGGCTAACAGTGAGTGAATGAATGAATAGATGAATAAATTAGTATGTAAGTGAATTACTTTCTGGATCCATGAGGAGCTTTGCTTCTAAAAAAAAAAAAAAAAAAAAAAAAACCCGCAAAAGGACATGAAACCTAAAAAACACAACAGAGGTAAAGACAAGGACACAATAACACTGAAGCGATAACGATCCTTTGAGGCGAGTGACAAAGAAAATCTTCTGCTGCATTATGAGAAAACCAGCTAACCGAGGAGGCCGGGAGTATATAAAGATAAATAAAACAAGAGCTAATTTTCACTCAGAGCATAAATTTAGATTGGAGCCTGTGATGGGTTTCCTTGAAGGTCCTGTGTCTGCAAGCTGGGCTCTAACTCAGCAGCAAGATGACAGGCCAAGAATTGAACCTTCAGGAGGGGGAGTATATTACAGTATAGTGAAGGGTCGGCCACTGATAGTCCCACTCAGTACCGCTCTCAGTGTACGTGTTGGAGATCTGGGATGTCACTGAGTGAGATAAATACCGGTGAAGCGGGGGAATGAAAAAAAGGAGCGGTGATAAAGCCTTCGGAAAGCAGAGTCACGCCTGTCACATGTTTATGCAGGATCAAAGGCTTGTACTCACCGCACGTCATACGGTGATGCGGAGCAAAAAATTCATCCAAATAAACACTTGACGCTGGGATTTCCGCTTCAGTGCCCAGAGGGGAATTGAAATGAAACAGGCAGGGAATGGATATCTTGGATTGTCTCGACGCATTGATATTTGGAATACACGTTTGGTTAAAATGAGATTTGTCAGCATGGCGAAGTCCATACAAAAAGAAATGAAGTGCCTCTAAAAAGTTGATTTCATTTGCCCCCCCTGCCTGCATTAGAGGGCTGAGGTTACCAATAAAGGAGTGCAGCTAAATAGTGAATACATTTACATAATATTGATTGACCTCGGGCGATAGACGATGTAAATAATTCAACGTATAAGTAAAAGCAGCTCATCAACGTGCTGCACATTATAAAGTGAAATGTAAGAAGTCACATTTGTAATTTCAACAGGACATCCTCGGGCGGTCCAGTCTGTATTTGTAAGTATGAATAACTCTCCCAAAGTTTAGAAACCAGAGAGGCGAGTCTTTACTCAGAGATGCCACACTGATCTCCTGGAGCTGTGAACAGTAAATAGGACACTGACTTTGAGGTCTCGGGATGTTTGCTGAAAGAATTGCATTTGATTTACATGTAGCGCTATCCGCCCTGAGCCAGAATACATACCTAAATCTCTAGAGGAAAACATCTCCTCTGTTATGTCCCAATTACCCTGCTTTCATATTTTATTCATCCATTTATTCATTTGTGGATGGTATCACAAATTATTGCGGCAGGTCAATTGCTTCTCTCTTGCTTCAGAGATAATAGCACATGTTCACAAATACCAACCAAATGGCAAATATGCCCAATGGCAAAGGGATAAAATGGTTAAATGCTGAATTTGTGCTGCATACCCCTTTAAATGGCCTTTCAATCTATTTCACTGCTGACTATCATCCCTCCCTTTCTCTCCCCATCACACCAAATATTGCTGTCCTATATATTCATTCTCACATTTGTCCTTATTTTCTCTCTCCTTCTCATCCCTCTCCTAGTTAAGTGATTGGCAGCTGCTCTTCCTCTCAAATCTCCAGGTGAGGATGATTATCCTAAATCAAGATGAAACGCAAATATTGATGAACAACTGCTTGTGTTATGGCAAATATACTTATAAAAGGGCAGGGACAGCTTGGCAGTCATAAGATACACCATGAGTCATAGAGAAATGTTTTGGTGTGGACCGTAATAGTCCAGGGGGTGTTTGGCATACTTTGGATGCAATTGCAATGCCAAAACAGACATGACATGTTCTTGGATGCAAAAAGAGGTAAAATGGTAAATCGTGGGATGATCATGCTAAATTTCTTCAGTTGTAAAATTGAACTGAGATAATTTTTTTTTAAAGATTTATTTTAGGCATTATTGATAAAGACAGGAAGGTATGGGAGAGAGAGAGGGGAGGACGTGCAGCAAATAACCGCGGGCGGGATTCGAACCCGGGTCGCTGCGGGAAGGACTGAGCCTTATGGTACACGCCCTACTTGGTGAGCCAACGGGGTGCCCCGAACTGAGATAATTTGAGAAAATGCTTGTCAGGTGCTAGGAAAAGTTGAGTCATACAGAAAAATAAAGGTGTGAACTGGAACCGAAAATGTCTCTTCGGAGTGACGCCATTTCTGGTTCCACAAAGAACTTTTCAAGAACCTTTTAAGGATCTTAATTATTAGTTATTGGATGGTGGGTGATGGCATAAATATGGAAAATAGCCAACACCCCCGTCCATTGTATATATTGTACAATTGCAAATGAGGCGATACAAGGGCAGACAAACAAAAACACAATGCAGGTGTCTAAACAAAGGAGTGCAGAAATGGTTCTTTAAAGAACCTTGGTCTGAAAGATTCTTTGTGGAACCAGAAATGGTTCTTCTATGGCATCACTCCTTTATTTTTCTGTGTGTACAGGTAGGTAAATATACCTGGTAATAGATAAATATATCTGCAAAACTGTATTAAGTAAGAATAGATAAATTCAATCAAACATGATGCTTTTACCCAATGTGCCCTTGTCTTAGAACGGGATGCATCAAAATGTCAAGATGATTGATTGAATAAATCTTTTGGGAGCATTCATCATACATTGTTGTGAGCTAAGGACATTTATTTTTTCAGTTGACCAGCATCCCATCCCAACAGTGAGACACTCAGCACGCATCTCTCTTTCCCCGCACATACTATTTGATTAAAAGGTACCAGTGAATATCATTACACTCTAATCTGCAGATGAAGTCTAAAGGTGTAGTAGTACGTTATTGCATTACTGGATCATGTGGCGAGATAGTGCTCTCTGCCTTTGAGGAAACTTCCAGTAAGCCACCGCAGTCCTTCTCCACTCCAACTGCCGTTATTACATCGAAAAACAAGTTAGCAAATCACATCTGAGACTGGATTCATAATTAGTATTTTGTTTTATGAGAGAGAACGTCAGAGATATTCAGTCCCTTAATGTAGCTTGACCATGAGCCATATTCAATCACACCAGTTGTACATATAGGCATAGTACAGTATAATCACCAGTGGATGACAAGAAAGATATGAAGATACAGAAGATCTAATGGTTTGTTCAATATTAATGTGTGTCTCTCGGCCAACGGCACCGAGACAAATTCCTACACATTGATTATATTTTGTGATTAAAGTGATTCTGATGAGACATGCAGAGAACGAATTAAGGAATTAGGGATTTAGCTTCAAGTTCCACTCTTTCTAAAAAATATCAGCTCATGCACCTTCCAGTTATCTGATGTCCCATAAAGATATCCATCTTCTGCTACACTGCCTGAATCAATACTATATGGCCTAAGCTGCATTTCCCCCATAAATACTTACTGTGTATTGGAGGGTAACATCCATAGCAACTGTGATGCTTTTTCTTTCCTTTTTTATATATATTCACCATCTTTGCAAGGTCAGATTTTTTTTGTTTTTGGCAGTTTCTTTTTACTGAGGTGTGTTGAACAACCAGCTCACCTGTAGTAAGTGATAGGGATTGTAGGCTACTGTACTATGTGTGTCAGTATGTACTGTGTTAGCATGTAGGATACCAACATATCTCCACACCAATACTACCAAGACAAATCCATGCATATTAATTATACTTGATGAATAAAGTGATTCCTATTCTGATCACATCAAACACCCAATATCCTTTTTATACACATATGAAACTATTTGCAGTTGTAATCTAGTCTGCTGCCTATTTAGAGATCTTATAGTGTTTGTATCTGTAAATACTGTGTAATCTGGAAGTTTCTGTCAGGTCTATATGGGCCAGTGGAATGACAAATGACTGTACATTTTAAGTCAATTTCCAAAATGCCATATATCCACTTGGGGGAACAGCCACTGCCTGGAATTCATCATTCAATAACTTTAAAATACTGATAATCCAATCTGTAAAGTGTCATTGTATTGTCAAGTTACCCACTGTCACTTCAAAAGAGACTATAATTTGTTTTTGTTTTGTGCTATCAACCATTGTAAGAGTTTTTATTTTTCTCACAGGATGAAACTTATTTTTTTGCTAGGATTCAGACTCGGAGCCCCTTGCTGTCTCCCAGGAGGAATTTATTCTTTCAGTCTGCTCCTGACTTTTACTCTTCACCTTCTTTCCATAATATTCAGGCATTGTTTTGTTTACCTCAAACTCCTCATCTTTGTTTTTCAGATTGTAGCCTGGGATAGCCTGTTGAGGGGGAAATGTTTTGAATATGAAGCTGCATGAAGCTCTACAAGCCTGCTGTTTTTCATTCAATGCAAAAATCAAATATTGCTTTTCATTACCATGTTTGAAATGAATGGTTGAATTTGAAAATACGATCATTAAACAAAGGGGAAAAAAAGCTGACATCGGAAACATATGGTGCAAATATAACTAATTTCACAAACGTCACTTGTGGGTGATACTCAGCGGCTATTAAACAAAATGAACACCTCATGTTGAAACTGATTGATGAGCTATTAGGGGAATTAAAAGTAACTTAGTGAAGAAGTCTGCGGGGACGAAGGGAAAAGAAAGAAGCGTCTTACCTTTTTCTTCAGAGTGCGCACATCTTGTTGCACCGTGTAAAAAGGCATTTTCCCACTGAGTTCCTCTCAGAATAAGGCTCGCGTTACTCTTCGCAGCGGACAGGACGGAGAGGAAAGTCAAGAGAGTCTCCTCCTTTCCCTCCTTCCATCCTCACTGCCTCCTTGGTGAAAGATAAATTCACACCGGACCAGCCCCACCTGATCCACTGAGTCCCCGCCCCTCTCCGAATGGGACCTTTAGCCAGCTAATTAGTAAATGCAGTATTTCAGTTTCATAGATAATTTATTGATCCGATATTTGGGTTCTGACAGTGAGCACCTGTAGGGAGCACCGTGATAACTAACACAGATCAGAGGTTCAGACCAAACGTGGCATAATTACCCACATTATTATCAAGCTGTAAAACAACTAAAATAATGAAGTTTTAGGAATGTAGTCTAGTCTACAAATATCACAGCAAAACCTTAAAACAGGACCGATCAAAAAGTAGGTCAAAAGGTTATAGATAGCCTAGTTAAAGTTAGGCTATAGAAAATAGTGGAGAAAAAAATGCTAAAAAGTACAATAATTCACTTGAAACTGACTAAAGAGACACACCCTATAAGTCCCTATATAAATATTATACAAATATATTATAGTGGTTTTACATTTGGGCTCTATTTTTTATAGGCTTGCTTAATGTTAGCCAATGTAAAAATGAATGGAATAATTTGCTTATAGTATTATCACACAGCTGTTTGTGAGGCTCAAGTAGGCCTTAACGTTTTCTCCTGTTACTCTTTTTCATTCTAGGTTATTATTTTTAGATATTATATTTTATTTTTATTTTAACTAGCTTAACTTTTAGTGAGTGAGGTCTATTGGTTGGTGATTTTAGAACCAGTAAACTACCCAGGGGTCAAGTATATAGTACATCTTAAGTTTCAGTGTCAACCCTATAATTATAATAATATTCATGACAATCAACAGATCCATGTGCCTCCAGACACACCTTTGAAATGCTTGTTTGACCTTTATTTTTCTGTGGTAGGACTAAAAAAAAACCTGACTCTTTCTCCCTTTGGTGTTTGAGGTGAGAGCCTCCAGCCTCTCTGTCTGTCGTACAGAGCAGGCAGGTGATTATTGTTATTAACATTAACTTTACTCATTTGCTGTTTAGTTTCCATGACCGTGCATTGTCCAGAAGTACATCTGTAATGGATGCGATTTAAAATGCAGCTAAGTACAATACTTGAGCAAAAATGCACTTAAATAAAAGTAAAATTACTGACTTACTCAAAAAAGTACAAGTACAAAAGCTACTCCATTACAGGAACGTGAGTAAATGTAATCAGTTACTTCCACCCTTCTACCCTTGGCAATGTCACTACAAAGCAATTAGTTTGCTCTAGCTTTCTGAAAAGAACTGACATGAAAAGGTGTGTGTGTGTGTTTAAGGCAGTGTTTTGTTTCGGAGTGATTTTAGCCGATAATGAGTGATGAGGGATGTGTGCTGCTACGGTGACCGGAGGACTGTGTGGGTCCTTGCCGAGGGCAGCAGATGTACCGAAGTGCCCGGGGGGGTTCAGCACATCAATAATCCCTCAAAGATGACAAATACCTCTTCTCACAGCTTATTGTTTCAGGCTGAGTTATTTATGGGTTCTGCGAAGGCTTTCAGACCTGACCACAGGTGTCACAGATTGGGCAGCAGCTCTCACTTCAGAGTGTGTTTTTTTTTTGCACTTCTGTCTCAGATGCCAAGGTGATGCATTCATCTTCAAAAGACAGCGTTGTCTAGTGAGTCAGCTGCTGCCGGCAGGTGTATCGATCTACAGTGCATGGGCCTTCCAAGTCAGTGTGTTTATATTGCATCTTTCAGGGTTGATTTCGGATTGTCTTTGTATTGTTTCCTCCGGCCTCTTTGAATTCTCCCCCCCCCCTATCTGAGTGACAAACCGCTGTGATGTCCAGAACCGGTTGGATTCTACCTTGATAGAACGAATTTGAAATAGGAAAAGAAATGAAGCAAGCCTGAAAATAGTTTTTTGGGTGCAAACCATTTTTCTTCTTTGATCGCTCGTTTCCCTCCGCGGTCAATTAGCCACAGAGGAGCTGATTTGCTAGGTGTAGCACGCGGTGTCCGGCCCATCAAAGCCAGGTGGCGGATGATTTCGGATTGTTATGCTGAGGCTGTCGGCTCCAGTCAGAAACACTGATGTTAGTTTTTTGATCATCCATTCTGACGCTGAGCACTTTGAATAGGAACTGCTCTTATTTTCTCCAGATATGTCTCCTGAATAGCAGCCAGGTCTCACAGCCATGGAGCGTGGCGGGGAATATAATGGCTTTTTAGATGAGTGTGTGGTGATATTCTGAAAATCGTGGCTGCAGAACACGCTGTTTCTCGTCTGGATGGATAACGTGCTGTCTTTTTTTTCCGAATGTGACCCTTCGGGAGAGGTGGATGGTGGATTCGGTTGATATTCAGTTGGTTTCAGTTGGTTTTCTTGATATTCAGGCTTAGTCCCAAAACTGCTGAGGGCTTTTTTTTTATCAGGATCTGTTTTTGAATGTGCAATGATGGCACACTCATCTGCATATTGAAGATCCCTGAGTAGTTGTTGTTTTGGTTTTAACACAGAAGTGGGGTATGTTGAAAAGTAACTTATGACCATCGATGCTGTCATGTTACCCCATTTGAGTCAAAATGTCAAAAAAGACCAATAGAATCAATATTAAAATCATCTCAGACATACAAAATAAGTGCACAAGCGCTTTATGGGTGCTCGGGTGTACGGGTGGGGGTGTGGTGGTGTGTGTGTGAGTGTGTGCGTGTGTGCGTGTGTGTGAGCATGCGTGTGTGTGTTTGGGGGGTGGAGGTGGGGGGGGCGAAGGCTTAATGGGAATCCACTACAGATTAGGCTACTGATTACCTGCTTAATATTGTAATCAGTACATCTATCATTTGTTGCATTTAACTTAATGTTAATTTTTCCATTTTAGCCATTCAGCAGACACTTTCATCCTTAGCAAACAAAAGTAGGAGCAACACAATAGAGACAAGTAGAATAAACATAAATTCCTGTTTCACCAACATTGCAAGCAGGAACCAATAAGAAGCAGGGCAAGTGCCAGAACAACATTGCTGAGCCAGTAAAGTATAACAGGGGAAAGCAGTGCTGGAAATATTCAGATTTCATCAACAAGCAAGCATCTGGGGAACAAGTGCTTTAGTGCTCTCCAGGTGCTAAGCTGGAGGGTTTGCATGATTGGAGTCAAAACTATGTTGACTTTAAAAACTCCACCTGAGTTGTAACTAAGAGAATCGCTAAACAAAATAATAATTAATGCGTTGACTTAGCCACTACAGTTTGAAAATCACCAAGCTACTTCCTGGTATGTGGATGCACAGTGCACCAACACAGAGCTGGTTCATGCTTGTGTGACTCCTACCGTACCGCCTGGTGTATGAGCGCACACTGTATTTCCCTTTTGCAAGGCACTGTATGGCCTAAGACTTGTCTTGGGCTTGTGAAACTCTTGTGAAAGTCAATGTCTCTCTGCACAAATATCACCAAGACAAATTCTTTTGCATGTAAAGTACTTGGCGAGTGAACTGATTCTGATTCTCTTGTGCCCTGTGCCCCTTTTAATTGTTCATTCCTTCTAAATAACTGAAAGAGAGAAAAAGATTTTGAGAAAGTGCAGTTCAAAGACATACAAAATAACAGGGTTGAGATGGAGAGGGAGGCAGCGGGTGCTAATGATAATTTGGATGTCTTCTATGCTATTTGTAGTGTTTGCACCAAGGCTGAGGATGCAAAATGAATATTAAAACCAGTTCATTCACAAGCCTCAAGAGCTCATGAATGGTTAGCCTTGGACAACTTGCAAATGAAACTCACACTATAGTGCTCATGTAGAGATTTTGGAGTGGATGTTGTACGAAGACCTGACAGGTGAGGTGGGTCAGTAACTCTTGAAATGAATTAAAAACCAGGCTCTCTGTTAAGTCATTCACGCCTTAAGAGGGGAAGTTCCTGTGTATTCAACTCTTCTCTCCCTTTCTCCAATTTAACTCGTATTCCAATTCTCAAAACGACAGAAAGATGGAAATAAAGTCTTTCACTTTAAAGGTCAGCTTCCAAGCCCCGGGCAGACAAGCATCTCAGAGAGCCATTACTGCACCGCAGTGCTCAAGGCATCTTCTCATAACTGATGTTCTCTCACATTCCCCGACTTCAGACATTACTAAGCTGATTACATTTTGGTAAAAAAAAAAAAAAAACGACTCCCCTTTCATTGCCAGGGGAATGCAAACATGCGTGGCTCCAACCTCCGCTTGGCAGAGGGAAATACATTTCGTTGTTATCAGCTTCAGTTGGATAAATGCTAAATTATTCATAGGGAGGTAAAGGCTGGCCCTCGTGAGATTAGTGCGCCTAATTGTTCAGCCAGTTTGCTGCTTAAATGCAGGAGCAAGGCTGGCTGAGCACCAATATCCTGGATGCTTTCTGCAATAAGAAAGAGAGACAAGACACTCAGAAACTATTTACAAAACTCCTCAAACTTTTCGTACACCCAACTGAGCAATAATGGCTACTTCTAATTTGCAGCTTGGGAAAATTACAGGAAATTAGTGGGGAGAGGAGCTGGTGTTATCTCTTCAGATCATCCTGAAACGATTTATCACTGTAGCAGCGTATTTCTGCCGCAGTGAAAAAAAAAAAAGTCACTGTATCTCATTATAATGATAAACTTTTCTTGTTGCAATGAGAAAAAGATCTTGTTATAAAAGATGTCATAATTTTAACATTATAATGACATCTTTTCTCATGATTACGACATACCACCTTATCTCATTATTACAAAAAACTTTTCTCGTTATAACAACATACCAAATTATTTCATTATGACAAGAAACTATTCTCATTATAACAAAATACCAACTTATCTCGTTATAAAAAAACTTTTCTCGTTATAACATACCAAATTATTTCGTTATGACAAGAAACTATTCTCATTATAACAAAATACCAACTTATCTCGTTATAAAAAACTTTTCTCGTTATAACAAAATAACTTCTCTCGTTATAACAAAAAACTATTCTCGTAACAACATAACTTATCTCGTTATAACAAAAAACTTTTCTCGTATAACAACATAACAACTTATCTCGTTATAATAAGAAACTTTTCTCATAACAAGATAAGTTGGTATGTCGTTATAACAAGAAACTTTCATATATTGTTATAATGAGAAAAAGATCTAGTTCCAGCCTAATGAGAAAACAGTATATGGACAACAGAGAAACTGACAATGCCTCATTTACACTGTAATCGAGTTGTGTGCTTGGGTTGAGACATGGTGAGATTCTGCTATTATTGAGCACATTACATGGTATTGTGATAAGTATGTGTACATTAAGAAGAATTTTAAAATGTATGGGGCTGCTGATGCCTCAATCTCTAGGCCAAATGCCAGTTCATGGAGAGTCCACCACCCACCGGGAGATCATGGAACGTGGCACGTGAAACTCTTTTCTCGTTATAATGACATACCAACTTATCTTGTTAAGTTTCTTGGCATCAGATAAGTTGTTATTATGTTGTTCTAATGAGAAAAGTTTCTTGTTATAACGAGATAAGATGTCTTTATAACGTGAAAATATCTCGTTATAATGAGAAAAAGATCTGGTTAAAACAAGGAAAGTTTCCCATTATAATGAGATACTGAGATTATTTCTTTTCACTGGACTGGATTTTAGATTCACCATCAAACACGACGTCTACAGCATCTTCATCCTCACAACAAGTTACTGACACTGAGCTTGCATAACCTCAATCTAAGTTTTCTTTACATTCTCATATAGTTTTTATTTATCAGCAGTGTTACTACCTATATGTCCCTGTCTACTATAACATGGTGAGAGAAAAAGGCTCGGACTGTTTTTGGCTGTAAAACAGTGTGTGTCATGCACTGACATTTTTCCCAGCCTGCTCAAAAGCCTGTTGAGCCTGCTGCTAATCAGAGCCTTGACCACACAGGTAGCAGCAGCATGAACTCCAACAGCTGAAAAAATGAAATTGATTTCGTTCTTCCTGCCGCCGCCATAGACCACAGTTCACTCCGTCTAAACAGAGACTGATGGTGCATGAACTGACAACGCATGCACACTTACATCCATCAAATGCATGGCATGCTGCTTCTCCTCCCTGTGGAGACACAGCAAGGTAGGCGTTTCAAAGAAATGATGTCGATTGTAATTGAATTTTCTGTGCCGGGCGAGGATCTGCAATGATGCTGCTGCATGCCAGTGACACTGAGGGACTTCCATTACAGTGGACATTGAGAGAGAGCAAGGTTAAATAAGGTTTGTATGCCTATAGGTTAAGTAACGTTTGGGGGGGAGGGGAAAAAAAAAAAGAAAAGGAAATGGTGGGTCCAATTCATCATGGAATGCACTTCCAGATGGGCAAATGGAATTTGAAATGAGCACTTTTGTTTCATTAACTTATACAGCCTGTGGGGCGGAGAAAAAATGGAGATGGATACATCAACAGTAGAGGCAAGAGGGGAAACAAAAAAAAAAAACTCGAATGAAAATGAAATGGAAAGATAGCCTATGGCATGCAATTATGGGCAGCGACTAGCCTTAGCCAACTTGAAGAATGTTCTATTGATTGTTGCAAATACTGAGGTTGCTATATTTATTTTAAAAGCAAACAGGTAACTGGTTCTTTCAATTTGTACCCAGGTCTACTTTTAATGAGCAAATAGATCTGTCTGCCCGGGGTAAATACTATTCATTATTATGTTGTCAAATTAAATTATTTGTTGGGAGTTAAGCTGTAAGATGTGATGATGATGAAGATTTGTTATTGATATTGCTACATTTCTTTAAAGATACAGGCTTTAAGTATTGCGTACAACCAGTAGTTGATTTGTACACATATTTCAAGGGGGATGGTGGGGTCCTTATGGAGACAAACAATTTGATAGTGGTGACAGCATGGAGGGTAGGGGACCAGCTGTTTACCCTTTTGTTTATATTGTAACAGCACAAAGGTAACGCTATATTCAAAAGACATGCAAATTAGGGATGTTAGGTATCAGATACTCCTGCCAATGCCCTGAACCAAGGCACTGTTCTCAGAATTGGAGTTGGCCCCTGCGCTGCACTGTGGCTGCCCACTGCTTTTAAGTAGTTAGGATGGGTCAAATACAGAGGACAAATTTCCCCACAGGGATCAATAAAGTGTAACTTAACATAACTTAATACTCATGGCACTTTTATCTTATCCAAACTTTAAATTTATAGTTATCAAACCTCTACTCATGCTTGCTTTGTCATCCTCTCCTGCTTGCTTTGCCTCTGCTGCATCGTCTCTTAAAACATCCTCCTGGCTGTCATCTAGGTAGAAAATATAGACTAGTTAATAGCTTTTCAATGATGGCCAAATAGGCTACTTCGTACAAAGGTACCCCTACTGTGTGTGTGTGTGTGTGTGTGTGTGCGTGTGTGTTTACATTTGTTTCAGCCTTAGCAGTTATCCATTTCCTTTACCAGCATAGATTACCACCCAAAGCAGTAATCAAATTAGGAGCCACTGCACAAAATTCAGCACATACTAGCGCTGTAAACACCTTTGTGCTTTAAGTCCTGTGATCCTTAGTCAAATTTTATTTGGGTTTATGTGAGAATGACACACAAAGGGCTTCCTCCCTTTGACGGTGACTACCTGCCATTTGAACAACAAAATTCAAACTAGGTTAATCTTGACTTCCCGTTTATTTTGTTGCCTGGCAACATCCTGCTGAGGATGAAATGTAGCCTAATGTATGGCCTAATGTTTTTTTTTTTCTTCATTAATATAATTTTGGTGTTAAAATGTCAACTAGCTATCTAATCTCTGTTTAATCTCTGTTTCTCTTTTGCCCCACTTCAAACAGTGTATAGGCTAAATTATAGAAAATAATCATTATGACTCCTGATGTTTCTCATACCTGTAGTCCCGCAGACCTACCTGCCCACCAGCCCATTTATAATAGCCAAAATAATATCCTCAAGGTGTCATAGCCACGTTGCAGGTTTTGCTGTGCCATCAACCAATGAAAAGTGAATGAGAGGTGGAGCAAATCTTTGAGCACTTTGGTGCACAGTGTGACTGTGCCTTAATAACAGTGAAGCCCCATCAAACATGATTCACAAAGTGTGCAGTTCTAGGAGAAGTGAGCAATTTGTTGTGCAGTGCATTCTGGGATAGCAAACCAAGCATGCGATGCGGGGAAGCGGTGAAACAAACGTTTAATCCAGTTAACTTCATGCAAATGCACAAACCTATTTGGCCAAAGAAGATGACGTTGATTGCACGATGCTTCTAGCAGCTTTCGCCCACTTTCTCATTACCAGGAAGTAACGTTAGCTCTCCAAGCTTGTCTTTTGAGAACAAATTAATTATAGCAGTGTCAAGATTTCCTGATTGCATGACCCCTCTCTCCCTACCTCTCCCCCACCACAGGAGAAACTCTGCCTGGAGGAAGGAGGCAGATATTGTCGGTGCCCTCAATGTTTCTACACAGGCTACTAAGATGAATTTAGTAGGAATTCAGCAATATTAATAATAATAATAATAATAAACTTTATTTATATAGCACCTTTCCAAAACAGGGCTTACAAAGTGCTTTACAGGGTAAAAGCAAACAACAGGAATCATGAGGTGTTAATCATAAAAACACTAAGAACAAGTAGCACAATAATAAAACAATATATAAAATAAGCAATAAAACATAAAACAACAAACACAGTAATAAAACATAACAATGAAAAATAAGATAAAACAATACAAACAAATGGTGTAGAAAAGGTAAGATGGGATCACAGGAAAGCTAGCCTATAAAAGTGCGTTTTAAGAAGAGACTTAAATGAAAAGATAGACTTAGCCATCCTAATCTCCTCTGGAAGGTTGTTCCAAAGTCTGGGGGCCCTGATGGCAAATGCTCTGTCACCTTTGTGTTGTAGTCTGGATTTTGGCACCACCAGGAGAGCAGCATTTGAGGACCTCAGGGCCCGTGACGGTACATGGGGAGTTAAAAGGTCAGAAATATAGCTTGGGGCCAGGCCATTCCGGGCTTTAAAAGTGATGAGTAAAATTTTAAAATCAACTCTAAAACTAACAGACAGCCAGTGCAAAGATGAAAGGATAGGTGTAATGTGCTCTCGTTTCCTGGTACCTGTTAAAATCCTGGCAGCTGCATTTTGGATGAGTTGTAGAGAGGAGAGAGACTTTTTGCTGCAGACGGAGAAAAGGGAGTTGCAATAATCTAGCCGCGATGAAATAAAAGCATGAATGACCGTTTCAAGATTTTTGGTAGACAGAAATGGCTTAATTTTAGAAATTTTCCTAAGTTGAAAAAAGCATGACTGTATGACAGATTTGCTATGGCTGTTCAAAGTGAGGTTGCTGTCAAATAAAACACCAAGGTTTCTATACTGCGGAGAAATAAAATGGGAGTATGAACCAAGGATGTTTCTAATTTGAGTGTTGGAGGAGTCAGTGCCAAACAGAAGTATCTCAGTCTTTTTTGAGTTCAGCTGAAGGAAATTTTGAGCCATCCATTTATGAATGTCTTCGAGACAGTTCATGAGTGAAAATATTTCATCGAAATTATTGGGGTCACAGCTGAGATAAACCTGGGTATCGTCTGCATAAAAATGGAAGCTGATGTTGTGCGATCTTATGAGATGTCCCAGTGGCAGCATATAAATGGTGAACAGAATCGGGCCAAGCACCGAACCCTGAGGAACCCCACAAAGCAGCCTAGAGGGGGAAGACTTGGACTCAGCAATACCAACACAGAAAGACCTGTCTGTAAGGTAGGACTTAAACCATTCAAGGGCCGTGCCACTGATGCCCACCCATTGCTCTAAACGGGACAAGAGGATGGTGTGATCAACTGTGTCAAACGCTGCACTGAGATCTAAGAGAACTAAAATGGAGGGACGTCCAGCGTCAGCAGCAAAAAGCAAATCATTCATGACCTTAAGAAGGGCGGTTTCTGTACTATGGTGAGCTCTAAAAGCTGATTGGAAAGACTCAAACATTGAATTATCATTCATAAAAGCTAAAAGTTGATTTGCAACAATCTTCTCCAGGACTTTAGCTAAAAACGGAAGTTTAGAGATAGGTCTAAAATTGTTAAAATCATTTGAATTGAGTCCAGGTTTCTTTAACAGGGGTTGAACAAGAGCATTTTTGAAATGACGGCGCACAGTACCAGACGAAAGGGAGCTATTTAAAATGTTCAATATAAAAGGACAAACTGTGTTAAAAACTTCAATCATTAGCCATAGTTTTTCCTCAGTCGATTTGGATTGATTAAAACTTATTTCTCCAACTCCATGTCCAGATTATTAAAAGGTTACAGAGCTATCTAAACCCTTTGGATATCAAAACATTTGACAAAATTGATTGACTCCCACTTGCTGCCGCTAGTCGACACGCCCAGAAGCGACCAGTCTGAGGGGGCGACCACAGCTTTACGCAGATTCAACGCCTGCAGTGGGGCTTTGGTGTTAAGAGTCCTGCGTGAGGGAAATACAGTGTGCGCTCATACACCAGGCGGTACGGTACAAGTCACACAAGCATGAGCCACCTCTATGTTGACAGTACATTCAATATCAGGAAGTACACACACACACACACACACACCTGAGAATCTATAAAGCATTAGTTCACTTATTAAAATATCAGATATCGGTCAGTCATGTGGTTCAGTGCCAAGAGGAGGCTCCTCCTGGACCAAAGCAACAGTAGTTGCTTTGGTCCAGGAGTTTTACTTTCTTTTGATGGTATAGTACTGTGCAAAACATTTTTAAGATATTAAATATTGGCACAAAATATTGCCTATGCAACTTCGATACAAAAATATCAGGTCCTTCAAAAACCCATATCAGTCGAACCCGAAAAATGACGTCATGTAATGTCATGTTGGTCTATCCGCTTTGTAGAAAACTCAACCTGAAGCACCTTCCTGCAAGTCCCATTTACTTTCCCCTTAACAAAATGGCCACACAGCCAATCTGCAAAGAAGCTGGAATGAGATTAAAGAAGGGAATATGAAAGGCGAAATGGAGTTTAATAGTAGTGCTACGATTAAAGAAGACTTTAATGGAAATGGAAAAAAAAATGGAAAAAGGAAAGCACTGAGAAACCTGATGAAGATGTGATTTTTGGGGATTTCATGCCTGGAATTTTGAGCAGAACAGCGTGTTTACACAAACTTGGTGATGTTCAGCCAGTGAATGTAATCCTA
Organism: Centroberyx gerrardi; assembly: GCF_048128805.1. NCBI lineage: Eukaryota > Metazoa > Chordata > Actinopteri > Beryciformes > Berycidae > Centroberyx > Centroberyx gerrardi. The sequence goes on along the minus strand of NC_135998.1, from coordinate 9,059,916 downwards.
AACAGCGTTGAAGATCGAGATCTTGAAATTAGGGTGTCACTTTGACCTAAAGCTCCTCATAAATGCAACAAGAATGCAACGGGTTCATGATGGAGGACAGGAGGAAAGTGATTAAGTGCTGCTAAACTGACAGAGTGTAAGGGTGTGTGAACGTATGAATGTGTGCCACAGTGCCACACCAACATATGGACATTTTAGGCAGGTGTGTGTATTGATCACTATACACAAGGATATAGTTGAGGGTAAACACACCTAAACTCTGATTACCCTCCTTTTTTTTTTCTTACCACATATCTGAGATTATCAATACTGAATATCATAAAATGTTAAAGGTTCCTTTCAGGTGGTTTTTAATGCATAACATGTAATCGTAATACATACATTATGATTGAATGTATTTGATTTGTTGAACTGTCTTTTATTTGATTCATAATGTTTTATAATGCAAGTCAAGTCAACCTCTCTTAGAAGTGGAATTTAATGGAATTAAATTCTGTTTCCTGTCATTCCAATTCAATTCCAATTCTGTGCATTCTCAATTCAGTTAGTGAATGGCCCCAAACCTGTAATACATAGTATGAAATCAATGTAAGTTACATGAAGACCTTTCAAAGAAGAAAAAAAGAAATGAATGCTTTTCTGAAAATATAATTGATTTTTGCCTAATAATGATCACTTATGAAGGTTATAGTTTACACACCTTTTTATTTACCACTACATCACTGGAAATACATGATATGGAAGATGTGGGAAGGTGGATTATTTTATGTAAGATTGCAAATTGAAGAATGAACAGGTCACATGCCTGCATCTTGAATCAGGGTCTGATGCAGTGAAGGATCAAGGAGGAAAATGTTACCAAGGTAACAACAGAGAAGCAAATGTTTTCTGCTGAGGCAGCAAAAAGAGTTGAAGGTTGTTCTTAGAGTTTGTTAGGGTTAGGGTTAAGAAGAAGATTAAGAAGTCAGGGAAAGAGGATCAGGTTATTTGTTTCTTGCATTTGTTACAGTGTCATAAACTATAAGATGGAAATGGTTGTTAACTTCTGGCCAACTTAATTAGTTTATTCCAAACTTAAAGAATAAAAGAGCAACTCAAGGTCAATTAATGATTTGTTACCAATAAAAGACTGGCTTGCAACAGGTAGACGTTTTTTTTTAATTTATATATATAAATTGGAATAAACTAATTCATAATATCCAGCAGCTGGCTCATAATTCAACAATTTCTATATTAATCAACGATCATAACGCAGAAGCAAAGAACAATTTCGTTCTGCGCATGCGCAACGTCAGAAAACAAGGAAGTTGGCGTCTCCAGCAATACAAACAACATGATAGAAGCTCTGCTGTACTAGAAATCCAGAGAAGAGACTGTGCGCCAGATAGCTACATCTGTGGTGCGTGCTTCAGTAAAAGTGGAGCGAGAAGAAGCATCGAAAATTAATTTGATAAAAGCAGTCGAGCAGGTCAGTTTGTCTTTTTTTGTCACAAACGTTAGCTCGCCTGGTAGCTTAACTTCCAACCAGCTGACAGCTAATGCTCCAGCTAATCGGATGGTGGCTGAGTTTTACCCTCGTTAATAAAGCTGTTGAAACAGACACAGCAGGTTATATTTTGTCTTCACACCTGCACACTGAGCTAGCAAGGCATCCAGCAGCAATCATCATCATCTGCACTTGTTTGTTGGACATATAAGTTAACGTTGTAACTGTATAACACAACCGCGATTGTTGTTGTCAGTGATTACTTAGCTAACAACAGTATTTAACGTTATAAATGAGCGGTTATAATGTAGCCTGTTGGATTAAAACACCCTTCCTTGGATACCCTTAACTCCTCCTCTCAAGCAGATTTTCTTTTATTTTGTTATTTTGTTGAGTTTTTCTTTCCACACAACCATACAGGACAATACAGTACAGTACAGAAACCCTCCTGCCACATGGGAAGGGAAGTGAAAATAAAGTCAATAGAAAATAGAAAAATAAGACAAAAAGCAAAGATGCAATAGGTAATCAAAACAATAACCCAAAGAAAACAGTATTTGCCTAAAGGTTCCCCTCAGAGACCTATCCAAATACACATAGCCTACTTCAGTCTCCTAATTGTATTTTTTGCTCTCATGCAAATGGGAACCTTTTTTACACCTGATATGGTAAGAGATAGATAGTATATTACTAGGATATTACTGTCCTCCTTTTTCCACAGCCTGTGCACATGGCATATATTATGACTATATAAACATATGAACAAATGAACATAGGGCATCAACATATAAACATATGCACATCACAAATGAGCATATAGGTGACTTTACCACAGCCGGCATATATCTCATAAAAAACAAAACAAAACATGGGTACAGGGGTCGGCAGGTGCCAAAAATCAGACCGGGGTCACACAGGACAACATACATTAGAGATGAAATTCTGCTGTCTAAATTGATAACAAGCAATTAAAAAAAAAAAAAAAAAAACCTCTGACAGAATGAGGTAAGAAACATTTTAAGGAATATTTCAGTTTTCTTTGACATCACACCTAACAACATTAACATTACCATCCGGTTCAATGGGATGAACATTAATTTGATTATTTAACATGTGATTTTGCGTACGTGAGCCATATCGTGATGTATATATCGATATCGAAAAAAAATAAATGATTATCGTGATATTGATTTCAACCATATTGCCCGGCCCTTCGCCCAAAGGTGATGGACTTATGGAAAATCGTCTGGGAAACACTTTATCCTCGATTGCTGGTAAATCTGTTCTCTTGCTGCCACAAGTGCTGCTGCTTAATGGCAGCTCCAACCTGGAGCTTTCACAGAAGGAAGCGGCTCAGGCTAGCTGGTCTGACAGCTGCCAAAATAATGATGGCATGTAGATGGAAGCCGTCCCATACACTGTCCAAGCAGTAAAGACTGCTTTCATTCCTGGATATACAGTAGTTCTAGTCTTCCTTGTCGGCTCTAGTGTGAGAACGCATGGAGCCAAAATCTCCAGCATAGACTCATGGGGTGCTGCCTTGAGGAAGATCAGATCAGATGTGTAGTCGTCCTCCTTGGGGTCGTTCTGGGACAGATTAGGGTAGTTTGGGGGGGGGGGGGGCATCGGGTGGAAGAAGGTGGTGGGAGGGATCATGTTGTTTTTTTTTGCCACCAGCCTCCCCTGATGATTCTATTTCCCTTAAAGTAATAAGGTGACATTTTCTTTTATTATATTATTTTTTGGGGACATTTTTGTCTTTATTAGACAGTTCAAAGTACAGAGAGACAGGAAAGATTGTGAGAGAGAGAGAGAGAGAGAGAGGGATGACATGCGACAGATTTCCTGGGTCAGACTCAAACCCAGAACTCTGTGTTTACATGGTACACTCCTTAGACCACTGAGCCACCAGGACGCCTCCATTGGTGACATTTTCATATAAGTAAATGTTTGTTTTGCTACTCATGTGTTACTGAATCATACAACACAATAGTGATTCAACCTATACCCAGTTCTTGAAAGCCATTTGCTGTTCTAAACACCCTGGTGTCTAGCAGGTCTTTCTTTAAATGTTAGGCTATATAAAAAGTATCACAGCTATTATTTCCTAGTTGTGTTTACTATTTAGTATCAGTTGGACCATTTTGAAAATGTTTTGGGCTGAGGACAGGCCACCTAACCAGTTTTCTTGTCTCTGATTGGTTGATGTTGAAACCCTGCAAAACTTGCTCTCCGATCAAGCATGGCTAGATTTCAAACTGATACGCTGTTGTCAGTGAGAAAATATTTTTGCCCCAAATTTGCCCTATAAATGTGCCTGTATATCATCACCTTAACAGCAGAATTATGTCCATATGTGGGCCTATTGGACAGATTGGAGCCTCTGACTCAATGTTTAGCCTATCTATGTGTGGGTCCTTGCCATGAAAAAGTTTGGGAACCCCTGTCGTAGAGCGCTAGCTTGAAGTAAATAATGCATTGTCATACAGTTTAGAAATGGCCAGAAATGGATGATCATGGAGCTGTCATGGATGATAACTACCCCTCTCTCTCTCTCTCTCTTTCTCCATGCAGCTCCTGCTTCGATATGATGCCAAGTAGAATGTCCAACAACAAAGTCAAGTATTCCAGACTGGCTGCTGACGACGATGGTTACATAGACCTGCAGGTGAGAGATTGAAAACGCTTCTTTGGTACCAGACATCGTCCTTGATATTGTGCTGTTTCTCTGTATCTCTTTGGTAAGTGCTGTTCTGTAGGTTGTTCAGCAGCCCAGTGGTTATTAACCTTTTCAGTATCATGGGCTTTCAGTTTGAGGCAAACACAATTTAAAAGCCTTGTATGATTATAAGAGAGGAGATAGGATCCAAGGAGCTGCCTGCGAAGAAACAAGTTAGATAAACTTTTTATATATTTGTCTGTCTGTCTTTGGGGCATTGTCACAGGCTAATTGTATTTTGATGTCTATTGACATTAATGTTTGTTTGTTTTTGATTTATTTAAGTGTCATGCACCATTTAGCCTAAGTGCCCAGCCCACATGGTCTTACAAGGCACTACAGGACATCACATACATACGTCCAACATGGCGACCCACACAATCAACAAACAAAGTTCTGTATCCATATAATTACAATATTTACACATACTTCAGGGTACAAAATACTTTACTTTCTTTTCTACACTCTAGAAATTCAGCCAAAATACACCTCTTCTTTGAAAAGACATTTTAACATACCATATAACCTTCACAATTCACAATTTTTCTCTTGCTGTTTTTCAAAAGAAACCAAACAATTCCTCAGGTCACTAAACCTTGTACAATAAAAAGCTTAACTAAAACTAAACACTAAACCTTGTACACTAAAAAAAAAAGATTCAATTCATCCTCAGTAACACCCAAATCACACAGTTACATAAGCATTGTTCTTCAGGTTCACCTCTGATTCTACCCACCTCAGTTGCCAGAGGCTGGGTGCTAGTTCTCAACCGGGCGCACAGGGACCTTTGTCTTCTTTCTAAATTACGAATGATACATGGCTTTGTATGAAATTCATACTTAAATTGAATATAAATTCTAAGCTGTTGCTTCTCAAATATATCTCGCTCCCATTATTCCACATGCTGGAGGAGTAGTTTTTCCCTGAAAGAGCTTATATTACACTGCAAGTTATTTCTAGCGATGGGTTGTAGTTCTAAATTAGTAAAAATTGCACAAACCTCTTTTAGACGATGGATAACCATGTGCTCTGTCCCAGATAAAAATCTTTCTTGTCAGCCTCTCCTCTGGCAACTGAGCTAGGCGATTCCATAATCTTACCATTTCACACTGTTGTAATATTAGTCATGGCTCCCAGCCCATATCCCCTTGTATAGCCAATTTTACTATGTAATATTTTTGTTTGAAAGTGATTTATCGTATATTTGAGCACAATCTTGAAGCAACACCACACCTAAGCTAACTGTACGGCACATTGGTTCCCAGTAGAGAACCACTTCAGTAGCTTAATCTTCTGTCTGCCACACAGTATTAACCCTAATGATGATATACTACCGCACAGAGCTGTTATCACAAAAACTGAATGTCTTGTTTTGTCTAACCGTTTGACACTTTGAACAGTTCAAGAAAAGCCCTCCGAAGGTCCCGTACAAGGCGATCGCCCTGGCAACCTTCCTGTTTTTGATTGGCTCCTTACTGATCATCATCAGCGCCCTTCTTCTGGCAGGATCCATAAAGGTGGAGGTAAGTTTGGGCTACAATATGATCAAATCTGTTCACAGAGGTGTGACCGAGTCAACTTTGCTCTAGTCCCAAGTCAGTCTTAAGTCTTGAGGCAGAAGTCTCAAGTAAGGTTCCAAGTCTAAACGTAGATTACCAAGTCAAGTCATGTCATTATTGTCAAGTCTCAATGTAGACCAACAAGTCAAGTCAAGTCTAGTATCATTTTAATATCTTAAAGAAAACTAAATCTCTAGGACTTTTCAATGCAATATGGTTTGAATAGGATAAAAACTTGGTAAGAGCATCATGAGTTTGATTTCTATAATCAGTTTCAGCTTCAATAAATTCAATCATTCCATACAAATTCAGAAAACAGAATTCAAATTCAGTCGTCAGGTGGAACAAATCTCATCACTTTCAATCTAAGTCATTTACACAAACACAAGATCTCAAGTCAAGACTTTAGAAACCTTTTCAAGTCATCAAAGTACAAGTCAAAGTCAAGTCCCAAGTCACCAAAACCCAAGTCAAGGCAATTCTCGAGTATTCTCTTCATGCATCAAGCAACTAAAATTGTGACTCAAGTCTGACTCAAGGCCAAGTCATGTGACTCGAGTCCCCACCTCTGATGCACATACATTAAAAAGCACATCAGAATCAGAATGTGTCTTCCTTTGCACCTGGCTTTAACATGCGTCTCCTATCTGGATTGTGACATTAAAATGTGTCTCTGGTCTCTGATACACATTGAAATCCAATTTCTCTTCCCCTTGCCACAATGCAGATTGTCACGCACGTCACTTCATAATTACCCTCTCGTAAAATATAATGTATGTCCCTTAAATGTGACAGTAAATACCTCATCTGGCTTCTTCCCCATCCACAAGTCTCCATTTCTTTACAAGCATTCCCTATCTGAGCTGCCTGACACCTGTTTGTTTTGCATATGTTTCCTGTTTGGATCCACACATGAAAGTTTATTTCCATTTAATCTAGCTCACTTTGATGTTAATGTGGCCAAATGCATCTGTGTTTTGAATAATCAGATGTTTAGTACGTCTTGGGTGCACCTTGATTTTATGCGTTTTTGTGCTGTTCGATTATAATCCGATCCGATTACAATCCGATCGCTCAGTATGGCTTGTTAATGCCAGGTGAAAGAATAGAATGACTTCACCAAATACTGTAAGAGTATAACAATTTGATTGGGTGTGATTGATAGATATGGAGACAAATCAACTGTTTATATTGTGTTATATATGTTGCTGTCTTTTTCATCTGTTATATTGTGTGTACTGTCACCAATTTGCCAGATGTTGATGATGTACAAGTTAAATTTCCTGCTAGGACCAATAAACGTCAACATCATCATAGGTGCCGTGCAAAACATGGACAACAGGCTATACATAAACACTCTACATTCATCCTGCATATGTCAATAAGCTGTGCAACACATTGCCATGAGCCATACAGTGCATTTTTTTTTCCTAACAGTATGAGTTACAGTAACTCAATACGCAAGGCTGCCATCTAGTGGTAAGAGCAAACAGCTCAGTGGGGGTTTAGTGACAGACTGTGCCTCCTGGTGGTTAGTTTGCCTTTATTTGAATTGACTGATGATTTACATGAAGCCAGATCGCAGACAAGTGAAGCTGACGTCTCTGTGCGCCTCCTGCACACCCTCCTCATTGAAAGGATATTGATGTAGTGCTGGTTGGCAATGTGGAGATAAGTGTGTTAAGACCTGAACCCCCCTGGCCCAATAATCCTGAATGAGATGCTCTTGAGTACATTAGAGCAGTGATTCTCAACCTTTTTCATATCAAGGACCCCTAATTTAGTCCACATTAGGGCCACAGATCCACATTCGATGAGATTTTGTCTCTCGCATCCAAATCTGAGAATATTTTTATTGCTAGATATGATTTTGTCCAGAATTCCATGACTATCTGTACTGTAGGTAGAGAGATAACAGAGAAACTATGGTCAAAATATTCAATCCTTCTACATTCTCTAATTGTTAACTTCTTCTAAATGAAATATTGGTGAGGTTTCATAACTTCATAATTCATCAATTTGCTGGGGACCCCCTGGAATCCCCTCAACGACCCCTGGTGGTCCCCGGACCCCACGTTGAGAACCACTGCATTAGAGCCTCAGCAATGCTTCCACCAGCACACTCGTTACATAGTCGTCCAGTGAATTACATTTTGTTTTTGCACGGTGGGACCCAGGACATGCAGGTTTTAGGTTTTAGGGACCGATGTACGCTTACAGTAGATCCCAATAAGAAACAGCTTTACTGGTCTTTATTGTTTATTTTTGTTTTTTCAGCATCCCGACCGCACGATTCCTGTCCTCATCATAGGAATACTCGTCTTCCTTCCTGGATTTTACCATTTGAGAATCGCCTACTACGCTGCCAAGGGGTATCGGGGCTACTCCTACGATGACATCCCAGATTTTGGCGACTGAGCCAATCGACTGAGGGTCAATCGAGCCTGATCAGCTGGTGACTGGCAGAGTGTCTTCCCCCCCGTTTGCCGCACCGTGTATCCTGAGACTGTTGCCTGCTGTTTACCTTGAATCTCTGCTGTACTGAGAATTTACAAAGTTAACTTGACACGATTGTTGGTTTATTGCTGATCATAACTGTTTTGCAGTGGAATGCTGCGTCTTTCTCCACAGGTGCACTATGCAGCATTTTAACTGTTCTGCAGTTTTTTTTAGCTCTCTTTGGTCTGCTCCCTGCTCTGCGGTATTTCAGTGTGTATCCTCTACAGAAATGCCTGAAGAAGTTTGAAATATTCAACCAGGTTGACAGTGAGCCAATCAGATAATAAGTAAAAGATGTCCGACCAGCTGCTTGCCTGCAACAATATAGCTGCATTATTCCTGCTCCAAACAGTATGTTTTTGGGTCAAAGGTTTACTCGTGTACAGTAGTATCACTAAGTGCTCTTTGCACAGTAGCATAGAAGTTGCATAGTGCATCTTTAAACAAGTATTCATGAGTGACAGTGTACCATATGTGCTCATATGCAAAGCTTGGTAGTGCTGTATATCTTCCAAATGATTATCTTTGAAATGCTATCCAAAGACTGATTACTACGACTGAATATAGTATATTTCTGAATGGAATGTTTTACTTTCTCAGTTTCTATATATATAACACTGCTGTTCGTGCATATTCCTTTTGTTGTTGAATATCGAAAGAAAGTTGTATTTTTGTCATACATTTGTTTTATTTCAAGAAAACCTCATCGAAACATTGAATAAAATAATGATTGATAGAAAGCTGAACAGGTTCTTGTTATTGTGTGATAAACCATTTACTGTGCTTGGAAAATGTTTATCATAGTAGGCCTAATGACCAAGGCCAGAGAGTGTGACCTTTTCCTGGTTTTGCGCTACCAACATTTGGTGAAGAACACCCTCTTGTGGTTACAACAAAGCTGGATGGCATCAAAGGATTAAGGGCAAATAAAATCGTGCTTCCATTCTATCTGCATGCTCAGGCGGTCACTTTCATCAAATTGCAATGGCTGAAAACGAGCTACTTACAAATGCGGCGGGCAGCTTTGGTTTGACGGGATTTGAGGAGACTGTTAATTGAGCCAAGACACTAGAAAACAACAACAAGAGCAGAGAGAGAGAGAGGGAGAGAAAGGGGGGAGGGAGGGAGGTGAGGTGATTGGTCGCAGCGCTCCAGAGAGGGTGACAGCACAAAGTCACCGCAGCAAGAAGTGCGTCGCCGCTTCACTGACGCTTTTACCTGAGAGAAACACCTGTTGCCGGTGGGTGGGAAAAAAAAAGAGATATTGTAGGTAGTTTCAGCGCAACAAGGAACAAGGCCCGCTGCCATGACTCGCGGTAGCCTCACAGAATAAACTGATACTGCGATCACTGAGGCTGTATTGTTAGAAGAAGTTGGGACAAGAGGAACAGAACGAAAGATGCCTCCTGTTGCAAGGACTTTCCAACCCGGCCGCTCATAACTGAGTCACAGGTAGGACGAGCGAGAAATAGCAGAAATACAGTAGCCTAGTTTATAATTCCAGAAATATTCAGACTCTCCTTTCAAAGACTGAAAGCACTTCAGGCCATATTTGGGAGTGCAACATTTCCTCTCAATTCTCTGTGTAATGCCTTTAAACGTCAGTAATTAAGTGCTGCTATGGGACGTTTTTTTAATGGTTTAAATGGACATGAAACTGACAGAGTAAAGGTCTACTTGTGTAAATAGCTTTTGAGTTCAGCGTACTCAGGACCAATACAAGCACTCCAAATGCCAACTAGGTCTTATATTTATTATTTATGCGACATCTGTGTGTTTTTTTTTCTCCATGGCAGTCAGAGTTATTGTTTTAATTTAGGGTAGAAAGGGCTTGTATTGGGGTGTGATAACCCCCTATGACTGATTATTAGGCCTTTTCTAGGCCTTTTCAACATCTATACACTAAGGAATAACTGTGTTTACGAAAGTGGAGGGGTGAAGGAAAACTTCTAAGGCTTTCAAAACCTGGCCAAAGATAACATTATCTTTCTTCACATTAAAAAACATATAGAGAGATTTAAAAATGCAAGATTAGGCTAAGTTTAATGCAATTACAGTTTCAGTGAGAGATAGCGTCTTAGAAATATTGGTTAAACTGGCAAATATAGCTTTAACAGGCAGTTTATTATGAATCCCTTTAAAGGTTTTCAAATTAATCTACCTTTTGTATACAATGCTTTGAAGTTCAAACAATTGGCTGAGTTTGAAAAGATCAGAGTGATTCATGCATGTGTATTTATCCTATCCAGTAGGTAGAATTAACAAGGAAAGATATATTTTGTTTTATGGAAACATGTTTGTTTTAGTGGTGCGATATTTAGAGCCAAAGTCACATTTATTTGAGCTTTACAGAATATGAGATCTCATTTCTTAAAGCTTTGGCTTTATATTCCAACTACAGTCTATCCTTGCTTCACTGATCACGGGGGAATAGTAAATGTTCTTACTTCCGCAGACCTGAGTCATCTTTTTTCAGGTTTGTTTTAGCCTGTATGTAGGTGCCAGATGGGTGCGGTTTGCCACATTGGATAATACAGTGAGTTCCATAAGGTTTGGACCATTAGGGGAAAGTAAATGGAAATTAATTGAGTGTACTTTTCTGTGAAGGGCAACAGCTTACCTGACTCCTGAATCTTGAATCCAACCCCTCCCATCTGGCACTTCAAGCAGGCTGAAACAAACTCCTGAATGAGGTGAAGTGTGGCGTTTGCTGTGTTTTTAACTTCTTCACTTCCCTTCCTTTGCATTTCCTTCAGTGAGGGGTTGTAGCTTTCATCTGGATTTTCCGGGTCACTCACCGATTCATGGAAAAGACTAATGTTTGTACTCTCAGTGTAGATGTACAATCCTCTCACAGCAACGAAAGCCTCTTCTCTCACCTTTTCTCGAAAAGCTTCAATCTGTCCTCTTTTTCCTCAAGTGCACTCAAAGCTGAGCCGTCTGCAAGGTTCCTATTGTCGTGGAAAACTCGACACTTTTCCAAACATGAAAGCTATGGAAATTATATAAACACACAAACATTTGCAAAGGCATGCGATTTTTTTTGACAATGTGTTTTCTTTTTCTTTTTTACTCTACCTACTAATTTACACTACCAGTCGAAAGTTTGGACACACACATTTTTCTTTATTTGGACTATTTTCCACATATTACAATAATAGTAAAGACATCAAAACTATGACATAACACAAATGGAATTATGCAGTGACCAAAAAAGTGTTAAACAAATCAAACCTTTCTTATATTTTAGGTTCTTTAAAGCAGCCGCCCTTTGCCTTGATGGAAAGGCAAAAGGCTTTGGAAAGAAATTCATACATAGGCATCAACTTCACTATTTATATTTGTCTAAGAAACTAATTTCAAGCATTTAAGCACAAGCCTTTAGATAAAAATGGCTTTAAGATAATGAGAAACACAGTACATTCAACCAGTTGAGTCCAAACTTTTGACTGGTATAGTGTAGGCAACTTTGCAGGAATCCTAATCCACTAAATAAATATCCTGTGTTGCACATGTCCACAAGTGACACTGTGTCTGCAGCTAGCCAAATCAATACCTGGAACAATGCAACCAAAAAATTAACATTTGAACATAGACACACACACATGGTTCATGGAAATAGCCTTGGAAACGTAATGGAATTTCATTATAAAACAAATGTGTAGGAACCCTTTGGTTTCAAATTCCAATTCTGCTGGGGTTAATGAAGGGATAGAGCTGCTGATAAATAGGTTAGTGTTCCCTGGTAGCTATTAATCAGTTGCTCCCCGTTTTGCTCCTTATGTAGATTAGAACAACAACAACACAGACTTTCCAACAGCATGCCTGTCACTGACATTTCTGTTTCCATCACTTGACAAATCTTTGTGAGACAGCGCTTTCCTTTGTGGGCTGCTGGCTCATTTATTATAGCTTTCGCTGTTCAAACATTTGGAGGCTGCTGTGTTGTTGTTAATGTGCGTATGTTTATGCAGGATTTTTTATGTTGGAGGAACGGGGAATACGTGTAGGGAAATGCCTAGACACTGCCTGTGTTACCGTGGCTGAATGTTTCACCTGTAAGGGGCATTTTTGTGTGGCAGCTCTTTGAGTCATGGTCCAGATTTAATGATGAAAAATTTCCTTCTCTGGCGGCTTTCGGTTTAACAAGATATTTTTCTTTCTCACCTTTCTTCTTCCACACTCCATGCACTTCCCCTCACTTTCTGTCTCATTCTCTCTCTTGTTTTCTCTCTCTGCTCTGCAGATTTTTCACCATCGTTCTGCCACTTAATTTCCTCACCGTTAGACCGAACACAAAGAAGCCTTACCTTGCCACAGTAATAAATTATAAAGTCGTCTCTTCTTGTCCGTAGCTGTCAGTATTCAGACACATTGTCCAATACAGCACTGTTTAATTATTTCTTTAATCAGCAAAATGATCAATGTCATCATCTGTATGGCCGGGTTGTAGCAGGGCACTCATTATGTGCCAAACATAAGGAAGTGTCTCTGCTGCTTAGTCATAGCAACAGGCAGTCTAATTTGTGTGTGTGCGTGTGTGTGTGTGTGTGTGTGTACTTCTCTCTCATCCTCGCCCTCTGGGTGAAGATAAGAGGCAACAGAATAATAATGTCAAGCGTTACCTTGACTTGTTTTTCCCTGGCTCACTCACCAAATGCTTAACGCTTAATTCAAATGAAGTTTGCTGCGGAATAGACTCAGCTGCTGCCCTTCACGTAATGATATGTGAGTGCACGACAGGGGATAGAAATCTGTTGATATTAGAATAGACGGCGATCAACAGACACACCACCACTGTTTCAGGATTTTGACTTTCACTTTGATTTCTGCAAATCTGTGTATGCTGTGTTGTTTACTGAAGCATGGGAGTGTGTTGAAACCAGCTCACCAGCTGCTGACAGCCTGCGTAATTGTTTTTCACTGGTTCAGACTTTGCCCCAGCCATGAAATGAAAAGCCCATAAAGCCTTATGATTAGGGTGAGCAGATATGGCCTGTTTTGCAATGGTGCTGCTGGGCCTGGCTGGCTGCACCTATCCACGACTGTAGTGTGACATTCAGGAAGTGCACAGATCATTGAAGACGACCAGGACCACATTAATAACCATCCAGGCCTAGCATTAAAAAAAACTCAACCTTAGATTTAATAACAGGCCTGTAATTCTGTATGTATAAATGTTATAACACCGTAACTTTAAACTCTCAATATTTAGATGAAGATAGACACATGAATTCATAATAAATCTAGTTACTACTCTGTACAGTAGGGATGGGACATAGGAATATGCTTACCTCATGATACGATTCAATACACGATATAGGGTTCACGATTCAATACAGCCACGATACGACGTGATAAATAAAAGTTCAGTGACAACAAAGTGTGCAGAATTATGTTTATTTCTGAGCCACAAATCTTTCTAGCGATGGCACTGGCTCGCTAGAATGTAAACATCAACAATTTAAAAATGTCATTACAAAGTACAAATAATATAATTACTTCAGCAGAATAAAATGTAGCTAATATTGCGATTCATTTTTCTGCCCCACGATACGTATTGTCACATTTTCGTATCGCCATATATTGAACTTCGATATATCGTCCCATCCCTACTGTACGACTATCTTGTTGCCATATCAGCATATGCCACAGTAATCATAATAAATGCCATATTCCCCCCAATAGAAAACAGCATTTTTCACAGTAAACAATGAACAGTAGAACTTGTATGCCCTCCTCATGTATACATTATGTACAAAAAAGTATTACATTTAATTTTAAATAGCAGTACAGCTGAGGAGTTTTTCTAGTAGGCCCTACATTTTTAATATGCAAAACTCTTATAGCGCTTTCATGCTGTATTATATGAAGTGGACTCTAAGTAGCTACTAAACCGCATTTCTCCCTGTTTCTCTTGACCTCAGCTCTCCTTAGGCACACCTCTGGATGTGTGTGTGTCTATGTGGGTGTGTAGATATGGGTCGACACGTGCCTGTAGGATTTGGTCAGTGGCGTTGCTCCCACCCTCTGAAAATAGCCTTTGCTCTTTCGGTGGGTGTAATTAACTTAGCTTAATGAGACGGCATTACTGGTGTGTGCTAAAGAAGAGCTGGGGTGCCGTGGGTGTGTGGATGGGGAGCTGATAGGAGTATTAGCCCCATTCCCTGTTAAATCCAACACTATAGCCAGGAGCTGTGTGCATCTGTAGCATACCTTCAGCGGTCTGCATGACATCAGGACAGATGTGTAGAAGAAGAGACAGGAGGATTTGTGTCAGCGTGTGTCGTATTTGTGTCAGCGTGTGTCGTATTTGTGTCAGCGTGTGTCGTATTTGCTAAATCAGAGCTGAATAGTACAGCTTAGTCTCATTGCAGGTGATTGATAGCAAAAGTGATAGATTCCTTGAAGAGGCACTGTTATTGTTGTGTATGCCGGTTGAGCGAGTTTTAATTTGAATTTGACCTATCATGCTGATTTCCTCACTGCGGTTTTGACAGTTTGGGCTGCGACAACAGAGGCAGTTACCATTTTTGACCGGCTTGAATCGGCTGCCGCATCTTGCACCATGCTGTATGCTGTGCAGCCGCCGATGTTCCCAGCAGCTCAGCTTATCTCTGTCCTTGAGTGCTGAGTCTCCCGGCTGCTCCGGCCAACGACTTCATTGATGTACTCTAAATAAAACACTTAGATGTCGCTCCGCACGTGACTCGAGAAAGATTTATGTGACATTTATGACATTTACTTTCAGAAAAGGATATAGGGCCAGCGAGTTTCTGGCAGCAGAGGCGGCTCTGCCCATTTGTGTAATGATATGGGATGAATTCCAATTATTGGAAAGCTGTATTGAAAATCTGAACACTCGTCTCCCCTGTCTGTGAAATTATGACAGAGGCGGCAGCTCCCCTGTAGCCTTTTTAGTTTGGTAATGTGTCACAGATGGCTGTCTTCCTGTATGCAGACAAGGAAATGTGTTTGTGACAATTGTGTCTCTTTTGCCAACAGACTGAACATGCTGCAGGTCATATGAGTGACAGATATGGGACCAACAAGACCATATTTGCAAACTTTCACTGTGCTGACAGTTTCTTGCCTGTTCTGTAAGTATCTCATCATCCCTTTGTTTAGAGACATTTCTTGCTTCCCGGTGGCACTTCTGTTCATCTTTCCCATGATATTAGCACACCGTTTTCCATAATGTGTCCTCGTTTTATTTTATGGTGTTTACTACTTAACTGCTTAAAAGTCATTTTTGTTTTTACTTTTTCCAACTCCCACAGTGATCAGCAAAGGTGCAAGGGCAGAAGTGCGTGGAAAGGTGGGGGGTGTGGTGGAGTTGGAGTGCAGCTTTCCTCCGCCGGACCCGACTGTGTCTGCATTGCTGCATGTGGTGGAATGGGTCCGCCAGGGAATCGACATCCCAGTCCTGATCAAATTTGGAGCGTATGCTCCTCGTGTGCATCCCAAGTATGAGGGTGAGCATCTATGGAAATTATCACATTACCTAATCAAGCTGGAAAGAGTAATGTTCCAGCATCCCAACCATTCACTGTAATTGCTAAAACGGTGCAACATGACCAGGAATTGTTTGGCCTAGCATACTGTGGGTGCAACCCTAAACCAGTATACGTAAGTTTTTGTTCAATCTGGGCCTTATTTTCCTGGGTTTTGCCATCATGATGATCGATCCTTATCCAAATTTGGGACTTTTTGTCATCTCTCACACACTCCTTTGTTTACTCTGCTGGCTGCCGGTTTTCTGCTGCATTCATGTCATATTGGAAGAAGCAGAAGAATTTTGTTACTTCAGCTTGAAACTGTTCATGTGTTTAACTGTTGGAATATCCACATCCAAAATTATCTGTATTTATGAATTTAATATACTGTATATAGACAGAGCTAGTCCATGTATAGACAGTTAGTCCATATACTGTAAAAAGGGTTGATTGCATTAGTGTGAATATAACTGATAATTTTGATTGAATACCTTGAACTGCCGACATCAGTGGATTCCCTGCTGTGTTTACTGCTTCTTTTGACACACTTTTGCAATTCAAGACTCCAAGTGGGAGAAAAATTCCCACATATCCTACTTGTAATTACCACCAAGGGTGTGAACGGGTTTGCCCAGTTGAATGTACCATCAGAGTACTTTCTACTTGCCAACTAGCTTGCGCTAATTAAAAAAACACACTGTAATACCGCAATATACCCAAGTTTCAGGCCATGGATAATTGGAAAATTGGATGTGGGCAGGTGTCATTGCAGTGTGTTATTGTGTTGAAAGTGTGTATTTTAATCGCTTTTTGTGTTTGACCGTTTGAGTTTCCGTTGGCCCCTTGGATTGTATTGGCGAGCAGCGCTCCCTGCTAACTGACGGGTACATATAGGAAAAAAATACCCCCAGGTTGAGAATAACTGCAATTATCCTTTAAAGGCTTTAAAACCTTGCTGTTGTGACATGCGGCAATCTCAGTGACTTCCATCTGAAATGGAAAAGAACAGTGTCTAGTTCCCATAGTATCTTCAGTGCCACACCTTGATGGCCTTTTACACTAGCCTCCAGGATCGTCAGTGGGAGCTGCTTTTAGAAGAGTTGAATCTCTCACATTGCGTCATCATCTATTGTGCACTTTCTGCCCACAGCACTGAGAACAAAGAGAGTCTGTGGGGAAAAAGAACCTCAATGGACCAAGAATACCTTTGTGTGGCTGCTGTTATCCTTTAAAGCCACAAACAAAGGGACTAATGTGGACAAAAGGAAAGTATGTCTGGGTGGCTCATATCTTCCTTTTGTCAGAATCCTCTTCTTTTCCAAAGAGCTGCTGGGAGAGAGAAATTCAACCTGTCGACCTCTCCGAAGGCTATTGGAATTTCTGCAAGTGTGCAATACTGCAGTTTTACCCCTACGAACCGGGCATGATCGTACCACTTCAAAGAGTAAAATAGCCCTAAATACTTAATAACATTCAGGTTGGGGCAGACAGCTGAGAGCTAGCTAGCGCTTATTAGTTTATGCTGTTATCGTATATTTTACAATGTGGATATTGGTAGATATTGGGTATCAGTGGATTTTTTTCAGATAATAATGGTTAATACAAGCTGCTGTTCCATAGAGATTCTACAGTCCATGGTACTATAATCCATGAAAACCCTTGGTATCATACAGTAGCTATGGTAAGTGGCATCACAGTACTTTGGCACTAGTGACATATTTATTAGTGGTCAGAGCATCCAGGTGTGTGTTTTCCAAAGGATCAAACATGACATTCATTTCTGCTGAGGTCATCCCCATTTGGAGAGCCACTCCCTAACCAACCAGACAAGGAAATACGATACAGACATTTACATAGCAGTAAAGCCAGGCTGAACCTTGGCTGGAGAATTATAGTAAGTGGGAGCATGGCGGACTTTAATTTGCAGCCCGGGCTCATAAAAGACACTAGCCTTTTGTCACTGACTCTAAAGAGGTTCCTTCAACGTTCACTGATGTCACACTTCATTACGCTGGATTTTAGTTTCAGAAGGAGTGGCAATACACTATAGTCGTAATACCCTAAAAGAATTGTGTACCATTAGACCATTGGACTGCAATTCATAGTTCATGCAAATTTATTCCTCCAGAATCTATTTGGTAAGCCTGTACAGAAACACAACCTCCTCAAGAGGGGACAGGTATGCTGCTATGCTAATAACAGGCCTCTCCAGTAACAAACAGAAAGCTCCTGTTTGTTCGTTAGGGCCACAAAAGGTTTGAAAAAGATGCATTATCCAATCCGATGCTGAATACAAGCTTTCTCACAGGTACTAGCTGTCGTGGGAGGGACAGGTGCAGTATGGGAAACTAATGGGTTGGAGCTGGGTTGACTGGTGTGGATTTCACCTCCTTAGGCCACGGCTGGTCTCAGGTGTCGGCAGCAAGCTGAGCCAACAGCTAACCGTTTGGCTTTGGGGGGAAAGACCCAATGTCCACCTGCTATTCAGCACACTGATTCTTATGGACGTTGCCCAACTGTTTGCACCTACAATGATCTGCCAAATCTCCAATTTGATGTTTATTTTTTACTGTCTCTCCTCCAAGGTCCTCTTCTTTGCCGCCTTAATAGATACAAATTGAACTTTTTACGATTGCAAGCCACTGCCATTAATAATCTTATTGTATTTGAGCGTGTGTGCAGTTGTAGGTTGACAAGGAGAGACAGGAGGGACATGAGATTTTCTTCAGATTGGTCCCCAGAGTGTGTAAAGGGCTAAAAAGGGTTTAAATGTGTTTATTGTATAGAGTAATACAGATCAAAGGATTAGTGTCTACTCTGTGAACAGGAAAGTCCCCCCAGTCCCCTCAGTACAGCTGCTGACTCTTTAAAAAGTAAATACAGCTGTATAAATGCTGTGTTAGCAAGCTGCTGCCATGTAAATCCCATCACCATCAGCAAGACCAGATTGTGTGCAGACATAATACATTACATCCAGAGCTAACACAGCTAATATGCTTTCTTTCCTCCATGGCCAAACATGAGAGTTAGCACTAGTGTCTCGCTGGAACTATTTGTTTTCGTTACAGCGGCGAGTCTTCCTGCCTCTGATAGCAGGAGAGCTCTCAATTCAAATTTCAAACGATCACACAGTAGACCGTAATAGAGCAACAAGCGGCGAGGAGTGAAACCTTATCTGCTCCATTCTCCGCCCAAAACCTGAATGCCTCAATACACTGGGAAGCGCTTGCCAAGGGCTGACGACATGTCTTAGGGAAGATATGGGCTCACTGCCTATGAATATCATATTCTCAGGAGCATCAGCATCCGTCTCTTGCAAATGGAAAGTCGTATTGAATTTAAATAATTTTTAATACCGAGCACTGTCAAACCAAACAAGCCAGTTTCCCTGTGATTCCCCAAAAGACTTTTTATAATTGAAAACTTCATCTCCAAAATGTCACATATCCATTTTGGGGAAAAAAATCAATACCTCAAGATCATCTTTCATTCTCACTAAAATAGGCCTATAGAGAGCCTAAGTCCCTCCCCTTCCGCTGTCCCCCATGGGACCTTATTTTGGAAAAAATATGTACGGTAGTCAACGGCGAGAGACAAATAATTGTTTGATCCCGTTTGAATTGTGCCATGACTTACACATATGATGTTTTGTCAATTTAAAAGATAATTTTGCAAGTCAAGAAAGTCGCAGTTTGTTGTAAAACAGTACAGTAACGTTTAGTTTTGTGTGAAACCGCTCAGTGAACTACATCTCTCGTCTCACACAATATACGTCACCAACACCAACATGGAACGAAACATAGGAAACACACACAGGCATCGCGTTAACGTTAGCCCCCACTGTACTAAAACTATGGCTGTCGGCGTTGTGTGTGTGTGTGTATGCATGAATTGAACCAAAGGGACATATTGTTTAGCTTGGGCCCAGACAAAAAGCTGCTCTTCTCTTCAGCTAATGTAATGGCGTCACCAAACAGAGGAGGATGGCCAGCTGACAGAACATGAGCAGGAAGGGGGTTGTGGGGCGTTCTGTTGTTGGCGGCGGTTAATGGGGGCAGGGCTTGCACCTATTGTCGGCATCATTTTCAGTAGCTATTGTGGTTTAAAAACACTACTTACTCCGATACCTATATCATGATATATGGAGTAATTCTAGTCTAATTGTCCTGTATTAGCTTGTTTTAGCTGAGCAATAAGCCCTGATGGTTGTTCCATTCCCTTCACCATTCTTTAAAGAGTGGGTGCAATTTTCGAGCAGTGCATTTCCAAACACTGCTGATGAATGAATGTTGGGGAAAGTCAGCGGAAGGGAAATTCGGCGGCCAGGTGTGAGTGCGGTTCGAGAGCGGAGGGGAAGTCTTGTGATTGTATTTACATCAACAATGCAAAGCAGTGCTAAACTTATTAGACTCTTGATTCGTGAGCACACTCAGCACTTTCTAATGCTTCTACACACACGCACACACACACACACACACTCAGAGTGAGAGAAGTAGAGTAGAACTTTTTTCTCTGTCTTTCTCTTTTTCTGCCCCCTTTCTCTCTCCCTCCCTCTCTCTCTTTCTCTCTCTCTCTCACTCTGTCTGTCTCTCTCTCTCTCCCTCTCTCTTTCTCTCTCTCCCTCTGTCTCTCTCTCTCTCTCTCTCTCCCTCTGTCTCTGTCTCTCTCCCTCTCTCTCTCTTTCTCTCTCTCTCACTCTTTCTCCCTCCCTCTCTCACTCTGTCACTCTCTCTCTCACTCTCTCACTCTCTCTCTCCCCCCCCCCCCCTCTCCCTCTCCCTGATGATTCCTGGTCACATTCCCACAACATCCATGCCTCAGCAAAACCTTTCCTCCAAGGTGCTATGGTAACCTATATCACACTGAGCCAGTAAACACGAGAGAAGAAGAAAATTGCCAGGGGTCAAAGGGTAGGGTTTTGAAACGTACTAATCCCTGTGTGTATGCTGATGTGTATTTTTCTCTAACTTAACTCCCCCCCCCCCCCTCCCCTTCCCTGTGGATTTAGTCCCCTTTGGCGGCTTGGAAAAGTAAATAGGGTATGTTATCGCTGCCAACATACCTAACTCCAACTTCCTGGTTCTCTCTCTCTTTGACTGTCAAAACTGTCCCTCCCTTCCACAGTCACCAGAAATCAGAGCCACAGTTAATAATTACCATCACAGCACAGACATCCCAGTGGTATTACGGCATCCGCACTGCAGTGGGAAGCCTGTTGTGTTTATTGTTTACATGTTTTCAGCGGCGAGAGAGTACGGTTGGTGCAGTGAGAGGAGAGGAGCCTCTTCACAAGAAATACTGCGTAAGCACTCGGTGCCACGCGCAACGCTTTCATTGAGAGGTTTTTTCTTTTTCTTCTGCCGCGCTGTTCCATGCTGCTTGGTCAATGGACAGCAGTCTCTTTGAAAAGTGAAAACAGTTTCTGTAAGTGCCAGAGAGAAAGAGGCTGAGAAGAGACAGAAGAAGAGACAGACAGAGTGAGATTGAGGCTGGAGACTGAGGGAAGATAGAGGGTTGATCTACCAAACACTGCGGCCCGAGGGAGCTGTCACCTGGCAACCAAGAGATCACATTTCAAAGTCCTGCTGTGTGTTTGTGTGCGTGTGTGCGTGCATGTGTGTAAACTATTGTGTGTTTGTGCCTATAAAGCCTCCTTATGTTTGTGTGTGTGTGTGTGTGTGTCTGTGTGTGTCTCTCTCTGTGTGTGTGTATCCTTTATGTGTTTATCCTTCCAGGGAAGGTTTGCTGAGGATAATGCTCTTTTTCAGCAATGCCCTGCTTCACACTCATATAATTACACATGCTTCAGACCTTGGAGATGCCAGCTACAATTACAGTCTTCTACACTTAGCCACTGAGCACATTACTGGTCCTCAGATGCCCCTGCACCCCTCCACCCCTCTCTCCTCACCCCTCCACCCTGTGTCTGTGTCTCTCCAGGTCGTGTGTCTCTGGTGCGGACCACGGCCCTGCAGCTGAAGGGCCTGGAGCTGGAGGACCAGGGCCTGTACGAGTGCCGCATCCTCCTCCTGGATAAACCCACTGACGAGCTCCACAACGGGACCTGGACACTGCTGTCCGTAACCGGTGAGGCTTGCATAGAAGTGTGTGTTTTTGTGTGTGGTTCTTTGTTTCATGCCATCATTAGTGTCTTTAATTGCGTGCAAAACTTTATGTACATTGCACTTTAAAGCTAGCCTGATATTCAGACTGAATGGCCATTTCGTTACCACTCCATTATTCAGCCTGAGATTGCCTCCTAGTCAGCCGTTTTCTGTGTGTGGGGGGCTGATTTTCCCCAAACCAATCACTAGTGACTGATGTATCCGGCCCCCAGTGTATTTACCAACTTTACCAAGAATATCGGTCGATTTTGACAAAAATTTCCTTTTTCAAAGACAGTAAGTTGGTTAAGGGGGTGATTTCAACAAATATTATTGTGCAGAAACGCCAAATAAAAACGGTTTAAAAATGGTTTAAACTTTAGTTCCGCCTGCAAAGGCTCTGATTGGCTCGATTGTTTCTCTGAGCGAGAACAAGCTGTTGAGTAGAGCAACACCAGACTCTCTGAATCGCTCGACAAAATCTGAAGAGTGGGCGGGAAGCGATTCAGGAGTCTGGAACCAGGCTACTTTAAAGCTGCACTAGGCAAGTTCGCACGAGCAGCGAGAGATAACTTCAAATCCGGCCTCTGCCCTCTGCTGCATGTCATCCCCTCTCTGCCCTGTCTCCCCTGTCTCTCTCTCTACTGTGACTGTACGATAAAGCAGAAATGCCAAAAAAATTACATAATACATTTCATAAATACATTTCATCATAGTGGCTGTTAGGGGTGGCGATGGAATAAAAATGTTTTGGCAGCAGGTTCAGCCATTGTTGGTCAGTCGAGCTTTTTCTGGACGCAGCACTTTCTCTGGACAGAGTGCTCACTTGCTGTTTAGGAGCAAGTTTTGTATTTCACTCTTAAGTTTCTATTTGTACAGAAGCCGAGAGCGGCTGTGGTTGCTCGTATTTTTTTAACCCCGTTATCTTGACTTAATTATCTTGTATCTTGAAATATCAAACTTTGTTTTCTCGTGATTTAATTATGTCATTCTCATGCAAAAATGGTTTTCTTGAGATCACGACTTAATTAGGTAAGTGATTTTAGTTGGGTTATGAACTGTTGTGATGATGTCACAATTCAAGGCCAAGGTCTTTATCGGAGGATGCTCGCCCACTTGAAAGTTTGATTTCAGTTGGCAAATGTGCTATCTGTGACTTCACTAGCTCTGTGTGTGGTCGTGATTTGCTCATATTTTCTTTACTCCTGTTATCAAAGTCACAACTTAATTATCTTGTTATCTCGAGATAACAAAGTAATGGTTTGTATGTGTGTGTTTCACAACTTTTGTCCCATTGCTGTTGCCTTCATGAGAGACAAGCCTAGTAAACCTGACTGTTGCCAAAATGTTGATACACTAAAGTGGAACTGACAGTGGCAGATGGAGAGATCACAACTGATCTACGCAATAGATTTTACTGTTGACACTGAATGACACGGCATACATGAGCAACGCAAGTTCATTCAGGAAACTCTACCTGGCTTCAGCCGATTGGTCTAACTCAGTGTGCGCCTTTTCAAGTCAACCAATCATCACGCGCATTCCCTAATGTCAAGCCTTTTAAATGACTCACTCACTTCAGCCTGTCGTCCAGACTGCTGCTCCTGCTGCGTCGAGCTGTCATGAGAGATTTGCTGTTTTTGTTCACCCACCTCCTCCCCAGCTCCACCTGCTTAGATCTGCTTTCAAGTACTGTGTGCGGAGTTATGCTCTCCCTGTCTAAGTCTATGCATGTGCAGCAGCGAGCCATACAAGCAGATCTATTCCGCCAAAAGCAAACCAATTACTGTGTCACAACCATTAATAAACTTATTAATATCAATACGTGAGTTGTCCTGACTGAACCAAGCTAATTAAATCATGATCACGAGAAAACAAACGTTGATATCTTGAGACAACGAGATAATTAAGTTGTGATATTGAGATGGGGAGTGAAAAAAAATAGCAACCATGGCCGCTTTCAGCTTCTATAGATTTGCCACTTCTTGTGTGGCGAGAAGATTTCCAGCCAGTGTCGATACCCAACACCTGAAATTATTTTGGGCAAATATAAGGCAAATCTATGGGATCTCAGTTAGTGTGGATGTGCTCTGTTGCAGCCCCACTGAGCGGTTTAGGCTGATAAGACGGGCGTGTTTTCCACATGAAGCTCTTGCCTGTTGCACCTTTAAGCACTTACTGTAAATCTTCAAACACTTTTAAAAACTTTTAAGACAGATCAGGTAATTTGGATAACTTTTGACGTCCCTTCCTTCACCCCTAAGTTTTAGAAAGAAGCAGGCAGGAGTAGAGGCTATCAGCATACTTATCGATATGTTTAAATAATAAATCTAAATATAATTGGTAAAATATGAAATATGCATCGGTTATTTTTTGAGCTTTGAAGTTTCTGTACCTGTAGTTGAGAAAACCTTTTGGCATGACTATCTCTAAACTGTACAGAAGAAAGCACTGGTGTGTGCTATTGATCAAAGCCCGACTAGACAGTTTGACTAAGACGGTTTGTGTGAGAGTGAGGTGAGAGATGAGAACTACTACACATTAGTATCTGGGACCTTAGGTATAATGTCACACACATGCCTTGCAGGTACAAACTTTACACCCTAAAAAAAGAAAAATCTGATTTAGTATGCTGATTCAAAGCCCAATCTGTGTATAGCGCTTCATGTGTTAGCAAGATCACGCCACCGCTAGCTTTATGTTTATGTTTCTTCCACTGGATTGAAGACATTTTCTCACACCTAAACAGATTGACTCGTTATTCATTATACAAAGACATAATAAGGGTATGAGTCCTAAGAGATTTTAATTACATTTTGAAGATGCAAATGGTTTGTTTATGTTTGGATTTATGTTTGTAAACATTGGAAGAAAGGGGACCTGTATTTTGCATAATGATGGGACCTGAGATTTGAAGTGGCAAGATTGTTTTCTATCAGCAAATCATGCCCTTCAGTAATTTATGCATACATATACTCAAAGGGGCATTAAAACATTTGGCAACTTTGCATGTTAGCATCTCCAAAATGCAGCAAGAGGTAACTATTTGAAAAATTTGAACTTAAATAGCCAGAAATGAGATCAGTAAACTGCACACAGCTCCCTCATGTTTACCAACCCTGTGATGCTTTATACCACAAAATACCAAAGGGATGAGAGTTTGTGTTTGGCTCTTAAGTTTTGATCAGTCACTTTGTGATTCAGGCTGATAAGATGAGTGTGTTTTTACATTAAAATCTTGCCTAGTGCAGCTTTAATGTGAAGATTTACCTCAGTTCACCTTAGCGTGATTGGTCTATTCACAAAAAAAATGTTGTTTTGTAAAGCACTTTGGTACAAACATTGCTTTGTTTTTAAAGTGCTATGTGAATAAACTTAAACACAATGTTTTGTTCTATAGCTCCACCCACCTTCACCAAAACCCCGCCCCCTGCCTTGGAGGCTCTGGTAGGAAGTCATCTCTCCCTTGCTTGCGTTGCTAATGGCAACCCCACTCCAACCATAACCTGGTTAAAAGACGGTGGTGTGATTCAAGGAATAAATGATGAGGTATGTATGGTCTAATCATATAAACATGCGTACTGTATCTATGTATGTGTTTATGGATAAACTGAATAAATGTATGTACTCTATCTATCTATCTATCTAGGGAGGAACCTTAACTCTGCGAGCAGTGAGCATGAAGTCAGGAGGACAGTATACCTGCCGTGCCTCCAACTCAGAGGGAAACGTGACTCATGTGGTGAAGCTGAAGATCAAAGGTCAGCTATTGTCTGCCTCTCTGTCTATCTGCCTGTCTGTCTATCTGCCCCTTTGCCAATTACTTCAATCTCTCTGATGTCTGATGTGTTTGCCTGGCAGGCTGGGGGCTACCAAAATTTACATTTCTGTTTCTCCCTCTTGCATCATGTGAGAGTAACATGTGGTAACAAAAACTCAAATTGCACCCTACCCTTACTCTGTCCCTGTAATCTGTGTACGATTTAAGATAACATGAGATACAATTTTTTTTTTTTTTTTTCTATCGCCAAGGGGAAATTGGGTCAGTTTAAACGTTGCTAATGCCGAGTTCCTATTGGCTAGAAAGAATTCTTACTATGGTGACCATTGGCAGAATCACAGATGTTTGCAGTTTACAGATTTTCAAATTTACAGTCCGGTTCAAGGACATAAATGCAGAATATGCAACTGTACATTGTTGGATTTCACTGACAGAATAATTTTTATGTTCTGACATGATGTCTCATTGAACATTTCAGTACATTTTTAAATCTCTCAATAGCAACGGGGCCCCATTTTGAATAACCATGTTTGAATAACCATCAGCACATACTGTACCGGTACTGTTCAGTCTATTCTAAGTCGAATATGTTTTTCTCACCATGACGTTATCTGTGCTTTGGCTTCATGTTTTTTTGGCTGCGTTGCCACCTGGATGGATTATAATAGCCTAACAGCTGATCTGGCTGAAGTCAGTTTGAAAGCCTTATGTAACCCCTAAACTGTCATTCACGCACATCCATCTAGCATTTCGCTTATTAAACCGTCGTACTCGATCACTGATGACTGCTGTAGAGAGCGTTTGGTTATTTATATAGGAGGCGAGCGGCCTGTCGAGCCTCCTTTGTGGTTATTAGTCTTGCTAATGGCGCACGTGTGGGAGACAAGGCAGGGGAGAGAGAAATGTGACAAATGCAGCACATGCATTATAGCATTATGTGGACGATTTCCCAGGGAACAGCATTAGTCCACCCAACCGCCGAGGCAGTCCGGCTCATGTGTATAAATAGTTGATGTGTTTTGTAACCTGCCTCTCACTAGGTCCCCCGGTCATCGTCATCCCTCCAAAAAGCACCTCCCTCAACATGTCCCAGAATGCCCTTCTGCGATGCCAGGCGGTGTCCGACCCTCCCAACATGACGTACGTGTGGCAGAGAGGCGGAGAAAACGTCTATCACATAGAGTGAGTGCAACTGTTACTCTTTCTGGTGTGTGTGTTGTGTGTGTGTGTGTGTGTGTGTGATTTGTGTGTGCACTCTTTCTGAGCATGGGAGCATATTTGATGTAAGATTGATGTAAGACTCAGATTTATTTATTGGGTTTGGCCAGATGGCTCTCTGATAAAAACTTTACCTTTTCTGCCTGGATCGTTTTTTATTATAGATAGACATTCCAGGCACACAGGATTGATTGTTAAATCTACTGTATCTATTCACTGTTGTGCATATGTTGCCTGTTTATGTTGCTGTTGTTGTCTGTCTGGTCTCTGGTTTTTCTCTCTGGTTTATCTTAAGTGTAAGAATATATAAAATGAGTGGGCATTCTCCTCTTCCCACTCTCGCCGAAATGCAACAAAATTTCCTTAACCTCCCTCTGCACACTGTTGAATAACTCATAGAAAAAAAACCTCCTACACTGCTGATGCCGGGGAGCCAGTTTGACTTGATTATAATGAAATAGCTGAACTGCATCTTGTTGTTATTCTGAAGCTGGTTTTATTTTCTTTATGTGTTTGACACACATTTCCCATGTGTTATTTCCGAAAAGATCTCTGAAATCGCGTGTGAAGATCATGGTAGATGGAACCCTCCTCATCTCCAATCTCATCCCAGAGGATTCTGGGAACTACACCTGTATGCCGACCAATGGGCTACTGACCCCGCCCACTGCATCTGCCAACCTCACAGTGATGCGTAAGTATCTGTGTCTTATCAGTCTGTTGTTGTGAGTCCTCAGAACACACCAAACACCACAAATATTATGAATTAGCTTTTTATAAATGAATTGTGAATGATTAACTCTCTACAAACATAGTTATTTGAAATGCTTTTGGTTTATTACCATTATTAGCAAATTATGAAATGCCTAAGCTATCACTACTACACACTCACACTGCAGTAGCCTTATTTTTTAAATAACAGCTCAGTTGTTAATTGGAAATACATCATAACTGCAGAAGTATATCAAAACCTGGGTTAGGTTTATGTGCTCCTACACCAAAAATACTGTAGAAGAGATGTGCATATTGTAGTATAGTTGCCTGAAAATAAATCCTGCATTAAATCATTTACAATTATGCATAGATAGATTTGGTGATACAAAACTATTACTAATTAGGATGGTTATTACAAAGTAAATGACTTTGGTTTCCCTCCTCTACTCAGACCCTGCCCAGGCCCGTCAAATGCCCAAGGAAACGTACCTTCCCACAGGAATGGACGGCCTGGTCACCTGTCCCGTCATCGCTCAGCCCCCGCAGCTCCGTGTGGATTGGACCAAGGACGGAGGACTACTTGATCTGTCCTTGGTAATGTGGAAGAAAACTCAGAGAGGATGAGCGAGTGGCAGTTTGACAGGTTTATTCAGTCTGCAGGTTGGGAGCCAAGGAACTCAAATGTGGATGATTACAGTTTTATAGAGTTGAATATTCATAATTATGTCATTACAGATAGAATATAATAAAGCTATTGGTCAAAAGGTATAAGGTCATATGAATAAGACTGAACAACCAGTGATAATTATAGTTCTAGCACTTTAAGGAGATGCGTAATAAGAGGTGAGCACCTTCTTCTAGAAGAGAACAAGTTATTGTTTTGTCAAGGCCACTTAGTCAGTGTTTTCTATGAGATTTGGGCACATTCCAGTCTCAGTTCTGTGAGAAACACACAAGATGTTACTTTAGAGTTTAATCTTATAATGGTGAAGCAGATGCTATTCTTGAGTTTTAGGCACTTAAGGTGTAAATATGGGTCAAAAGTTACATAAGTGAACATATAGGAATGTTGCTTAGTGTAGGTACTTTTCCATTTCTTCCTCAACAGTATCATTCCCACACTGAAATGCAGTCACATAACAGTGTCAGAGCTTCACAATGTGCCCACGCATTTCTTTGCTTTGTATGGTTAGTCCACATGACTGTGCTTATTGTTTCTTCACAATGCAAGCATGGTGAGAAACCTTGTGGCTGAAATCTATTCATTTTCTATGACATGAAATGTCAGCCAGTTATTGACCACAGTCACCTGCGAGACATCGGCCATCAGCAGCCAATCATGCACTTGACTCGGATTTCTGCAGCACACACCAATTTTCTTGCTGGCGGTGTGAATGCCGAGGTAGACCTTGTGACATTTCTCAGGCATTTTAATGGGACATTTCTGTCCAGTGATGGACACACGTTGAAATGTCCCTTCAATTTTCAGTTAGAAAGTCACTCAATCACTTATATCTTAATGGACAGTGATGGGATGTCCAATCTTAAAAGCTTTTGAAGCCATCCCCGGGGAACTCCCGACTCCCGACCCCCTCTCTCGCTTTTACTCTGTTTTCCCCTCTCGCTATCTCCCCCACTCCAATCCATCGCTCACCTTGTCTGAGCAGATGGACATGTGGGTGATGAGACCCACCGCAGGACTGCGATAGATGTCTGCAGTGCGGGACACAGCCGTTGGAGTGAGGTTGTTATTCTGCCAATCACTCCAGTTCCACCCTAAATGCCATAAGCGAATCACCTCACATACCAACAGTAGCCGGTCCCAACCGGATTTTGGGGAAGATAAATGCAGTTTTTGACTTCCATTATACCGAGTGGGAAACTTTTGTACAGTTTGAGCACAGCATAATACTTCTGTTGAGGCTTAATGGAAAAATGACTTGAAAATTTAACTGCTTAAAATGCAAATGTTCCAATAAGTGATTTTGAAAGCCCTTCAGAGCATTTTCGTCTCATATATTTCGATCAACCTATGAAATGATCTGTGCAATGGAATATCCAAAATAGGCATAAAAAAA
Source organism: Centroberyx gerrardi (assembly GCF_048128805.1). Lineage (NCBI taxonomy): Eukaryota > Metazoa > Chordata > Actinopteri > Beryciformes > Berycidae > Centroberyx > Centroberyx gerrardi. Next base: position 9,030,262 of record NC_135998.1, on the reverse strand, counting down.
ACCAACCTGTAGGTAGATCACTGTGCTTGCTTGCCTGGTAGCTGTATTTCCTTCAGATATAATCTTGCAGTAGCTATCATAACATGAATAAATAACGCAGTCTGAGAGAAGGGTGGAAATAACCTGCCCAGTGGTGACTTAAGTAGTCTACCACTACACTACTGTGGCAGACAGATATCAAAACACTATTACTGGAAATCCTTGGCGCAGAGCTGAGGAGCTTATGTTTGGCTTTGGAGTGGTGAGGAATTCCCTGTCTTGTGGCTGTTTTTACCAGGATTACACTGCTAACTTAAAAGTCATTATTGCTGTTTATCGTTCAAGCCGGTATGTGGTAGATGTTTTCCTCAGCCAGTTCCTCTGAACTCTCTGAATTTCTCCCAGTATCCAGGATGGACCTTGACATCAGAAGGCTCTTTGTTCATGGCGACAGTCAACGACGATGCAGCAGGAGTGTACACATGTACCCCTTACAACAGCTACGGCAGCATGGGTCCGTCAGAGCCAACCCACGTAATCCTCCAGGTTAGCCTGCACTCTAGGCCCTGTCACTCAGCAGAGAGATACATTACTTGAAGTAATTTAAAATGCTCAAGGCACACTCCATGCCCTGCACCGCAGTTAGCAGATTGCCGGTCCATTATGCCTAGAAGTCTCCTGCCAGGGAATCTGTCGTACCAGTTCTACTAAACTGTGCGACATTATACCTGTCCATCTACCCCATTGTGCTGTGTATTTGAATCAGCTGCAGCTGCATCTGTCACACCAAATTAAAAACTTCACAGAAATGACATTTCATTGACCTTTTAACTCCTATGTGTGAGCCCTCTGGCATTAATAGAAGTCAACATAGACTTATCACAATGGCTGCACTATTGGGAAGTTAATTGTGTGGCTAATCCTTTTGTTATTAGGATAATCTTGTCCAAAGCAGCAGTAATCCAGTCTTAAACTCCATTGTTGCAATTGCTACAATCTCCTTGATTCAGATATATTGTTTTGGCAATTCACAGGACCCCCCATCATTTAGCATTACCCCAGAGAAACAGTACAGGAAGGAGGTGGGGGGGACTCTGCTCATCCCATGTCAAGGAAATGGGGACCCAGCCATTAGCGTGACCTGGAACAAGGTGAGCCAATATAGGCTGTTTGCTAATTAACCAGTCCTGTTTTATTCATGGCAATACAAATTTTCACAGCGAGATTAACTCAAGTGTATAAGGTAACCAAACCATCCTGAGGCTCGCCTCCAGCTAAGAGTAAACATGCATTTAAAACACAAACATGCACATTCACATGTGTACAGGTACACATGCACACAGAAATTAATGCACACACGCATAAAGGACACGCATGCACACATATATTTGTATGAATATCACAGATAGAGAGAGCTTTGGCCCACATATGAATGGTCTTGGTGTTTTTGGCAGGTTGGCTCGGCTCCCCGCTCTGTTTACTCCGTAGCAGCCAACGGTTCCCTGCTGCTGCAGCCCCTCAGTAAGGACCAGCAGGGGGAGTGGGAGTGCAGTGCTGTTAACCGTGTAGCCTCCGTGAAAGCCACAACTCATGTTCTTGTCCTGGGTGAGTGCAACCACAATTCCTATCTGAGGATGGCATTACAGTAGTCGCTTTTCTATTATGTGAGCTGTTCGCATTCTTGCTTTTCAATGTATTCTTTATTCCTATGTATACCTCTGTTATAACCAGCACCCGGCCTGTGAGGGCCGGATGCCTGTGCCTCCACTCCTCCTCCTCCTCCAATGGATAAATGTGGTACATCTACAGATGGCCTCTCAACTCTACCAGTACCAGGTAGTTGAAGTGCTGGCTGCTTTCCACCAACTCCTCTCCACTCTTTCCATTACAGGAACCAGTCCCCATGCGGCTACTTCTCTGTCCGTCTCTCCAGGGGTGAAGCAGGCCAACATATCCTGGGAGGCAGGCTTTGATGGAGGATCAACACAGACATTTTCAGTTTGGTGGGTGTAAAGCCTCCCACTTTCTTCTTGGGCTGTAACCATGGCAGCCATCGACAGCACTGGTATTACTCTATTGATCTCCAGGACGAGAAATTCATTTATCTGTTATCACCTTTTGGCAGCTACAATAGAATACACCGCTGCAAAAGTTAGAAAGAAGCTAGATAATGCAGTGGCTACGCTAGCTACAATGGGAAGATATATGGCGATAGATAACATTATACGTCTGTTCATGTGAATCTGTACTGTCACATCGGCTTAGAAAAGACAGATATCCGGCTTATATACAGCGTATAGGCCAAATGTTTTACATTATGCCAATGATTTATGAAAGAGAGTGATAAACAACAGGATAAAAGGGAAGTGATATAGTGTAAGGTCAGCAGTCTACAGTCACGTGCAGATCGAGGAACCAGAGCCATTTTGCTTTGAATGCAATCTCTTTTTACATTACCCAAGAGAGAGCAGTAAAAAAAAGTCCTTGTATCATACAACGCAGCGCATGGCTATGATTTATTAAAAAGCAGGTAGGCGTCTTATTTTTAGGAAAATATTATTTATTAATCAAATAGAAAACTGACGATAGTTTGATTTTTGATGCTATAGAACACAACTCAGGATGTAAGTGTGGTAAGCAAACTTCTCCTGGTGCACATTTTAACAGCATAACCGTAACCTGGTCCAGTTATATAAAATAAAGATAAGATGAACGTTATTAATCTCTGAGAGGAAATTGGGTCATTCCAGCAGCAAAGAATGGGATGTAAATTAAAATAAAATACGTTAAAAAAGTATTAAAGATGGATCATCCAGTCAGTATAAACAGGAGTTAACCTCCCAAAGTCCCAGCGACCCCCTCACTATGACCTCCGCAAGGTCAAACCTTCATCCTCAAAAACATTGCAGGTTAACATTTGAGGAATTTGGATAAAACAGCCTTCTTTTCAGACTGACACTACTCATTTAAAAATGTTCTGGATGTGGACTCGGTATTCATAAAGACCAAGGTCAAGAAAGGTTCTCTGCCTATAAAGAGCCACTTCAGCTCAAGCAAAAACATGAAAACTGGAGTTGAAAGGTTTCCTTGCCAACAGCATTGAAAAAATGACATCACTGCCATTTTTACTGCAAAATCTGGAGTTGATGATGATTATGAATGATTAATGAAACCTACTTTACTGTCATGTTTCATAAAACCAGAATCCCAGACTTCCCCACCGCTCTTTTGTTCTCACTCTTTCTCTCTGTCTCTCTCCCTCTCTCTGCAGGGTGAAGCAGATTTCAGTGAGCGATAATGATGGGAAGCAGGATTGGTTCTCTGTGCCAGTGCCCCCCTCCGCTGGCACCAGGCTGCAGGTGACGGGCTTATCCCCCGCCACAGACTACCAGTTCAGCGTCCTGTCTCACAACAAAGTGGGCACAGGACCCTTCAGTGAGATCGCCTCCATCCGGACTTTGGGTCAGTACCACGCAGGAAATGTCACCCTTGTTTTCTTCGCGGTCCCCACTCTCTCAAGGTTGAATATCTGTGGGAACCGCAATTTCCTCTGCTGTAATCTAATTTCTCCCGGAAGGGTATCTGATTGATCGACTGGGGGTCTTTTATTCCCTCTGCATCAGATCCTCCACCAAGGAGAAGTAAACTGAAGCCCCCCATGTCGCTGTCAGCTAATCAGGGCTCAGCAGGTGTAGTTCTGCAGTGGTCCCTTCCTGCAGCTCAGCACCCTCCCATCACGGGCTTTGTTCTCCAATCCCGCATCAAGCAAGGGGAGTGGTTTAATCTGGATGAGGACATCAGCGCCAACAGTAGTGAGATAATCGTCCCAGGTCTGCGCAAGGTAACAAGCCAGTCGCACTACTCCCTCTGAGACTAATCAGTCCAGGCTCCTTGTTGAATGCCTGAGAGATTTTTATCTAGGCTATACCTCTGCGATTTTGCTTTTGTGGCGTCTCAATTATGCACACGACATGGCAGCCATCACTTTTCTGTCTTCTTCCAATCTAGGCGTGCTCCCTTTTCTTCTTTCTGCCCGTCTCAACACCCCCCCCCCCCCCCCCCCCTCCTATATAGGCCTACATGAATTCAAATGAACTTCATTAGCATTGCAGGCACAGTCCCGTGTTGACAAAGTGTGGTTTCATCCTCTGTCCTCCCCGCTGTGTGTGTGTGTGTGTGTCTGTGTGTGTGTGTGTGTGTGCGCGCTCATCTCAGGACTGTGTGTACGAGCTGCGGCTGCTATCTCGTCGAGGGGAGTTGCTGAGCGAGCCCAGTCCATCAGTCAATGTCTCCACCGTGGGTAGGTGTTTGAGGCCAACCTTGTCCCTTTACCACCCCCCCAACCCCTTCTGTCTCTCTCTCCCTCTCTCTATCTCTCTCTCTCTCTCCCTCCCTCCCTCCCTCACTCTCACTCTCTCTCTTTTTCGTCAGTTTTCTGACTCCCGGTCCCTCTGTTCCATAGTGTTAGAGCAAAATTAGAGCAGGCCCCCGGGGAACACTGTCCATTAGGAGTCTGAGTGATAGAAATAGCCCCACTAATAACTTCTCAAAGAGTTAGCAATAGAATTTGTACTGGTCTCTCTGATTCTTATGTGAATGTGATATGAATGTTTCATTAGAAACGGTGCAGAGATATCAAACAGAGAAATCTAAAGCTCCCACTGGTATAACCCGAGGATTGCCACAGTAATCAGAGCCATAGATTATATATTGTTTTACATAGCTCTGCTGATAATCTCAGTCTGTTTTTTGATGAAGCAAAATATGCGAAACATGTAAAATATGCAAGATGATGATCCGATGATAATGATAATCCGGTATGTAGTGGAGGTTAAACCCAGTTTAAACTGTTAAAACCAAAACCCGGTGGCTACCTTTTATTTATGAGATAGAGTTTACCCATTTTTTCAAGCTAGTATAAATCTTGATATATGATGTAAATCCATAGTATACATTGTAGTGAGTAGTAACAGACTAATACAAGTGGCATGAAATAAGCATGTCAGTACAGTCAGATGATTGTATAATTGGGTGAACATTGTATTTTTATTTTGTTTTTTATTAGCTTTATTTGCTCTTTTTAAACTTTATAACTGTGTTGTTTTTTATTTGGTTATATTGTGTTCCATGTCTCAAGTGTGTGTTGCTGCTATGGCAATCTACTGTTTTGGAAATATATATTTTTCTCCTTAATTGTTTATTTATGGTGATACCTGACTGGAGGTGATAGTCAGCTCACCTTTTTTTTTCTATTTACCGACACATCACCGATGATAATGATGTCACAGGGATGGAGATCTATCCTGCCACGTCCCGACTCCTGGAGTTTGTCCCGGAGCCGTTACTGGCCGGTGTGATGGGCGGAGTAGGCTTCATGTGTCTGGCGCTGGTCTTGCTGCTGGGGTCCGCCTGTATCATCAGCCACAAGAGGGACCAGCGTCGTAGAAAGAGGAAGGATGGTAAAAATGCCCCTCACTCCAGTGACTCACTTTGATGAACAGCATCATGAATATCATCATTTATTCAATAAAATATTGAAGGCACTTTCAATCCATTGCATAAATCATACCTCACTGCATGGATTTGGCGCTACGCTTGTCCCCCACTCGTCCATTCAGTTGTAAAAGTTATTGATGTCATTTACATTACTTGCTAATTAGGGTCATTTCTCATTAGTGGCTGATAAATGTGAGTGTAATTAACTTTTTGGACACGGCTGGGTGCCTCAGGCCTTTTAATGGGCTCTTATTAGGGTTGATTATGTTTTTACTTCTTGGTCAGTGTGGTTGTATCCTAATGAGTCAGATACCATCTTGCCCCTCTCCCTCCCTTTCAGAGCTTCCTCCTGCCATCTATAAATGCCCCCCATCAATGTAAGTACCCCTGTATCATTTCATTATAATACCTCCCATTGACCCTCTCCTCTGCTTCCTTTAGAAACTAAAATAGGTTGAAAATGCCAGCGCTTCAATTACGATACTCGTCTTATTTTCCATTTCATGTCTGCTTTTACCCTTCTCTTTATCTTCATCTTTTGCTGCTCTGTTTTGGTCTTTCTCTGTCTGTGTCTCTCTCTCACCCTCTCTCCCGCCCCCTCCTTTTCTCTCTCATTCGCTCTGTTTTTCTCCATCTCTATTTCTCTCCGTCGTACACCTCCGCTTTTTCTTACTGTCTTTTTTGTTCCACTCCTTTGTCTGTCTGTTTGTCTGTCTGTCTGTCTGTCTTTCTCTCTCTCTCTCTCTCTCTCTCTCTCTCTCTCTGTCTCACTCTCACTCTCACTCTCCCTCTCTCTCTCTGTGTCTCTCTCTTTGTCTTAGAAGGCCGTCAGGCACCAGCAGTCCAGACAGTGTGCTGAAGAAAAGCCTACTTCAAAACCATACCCTCTATCCCACCACCTCCTCTACCACCACCACCTCCTCCTCGCAGTCAGACTATTCCTCATTCAGCAAAGGCAGCCACACAGAGTATCCGACCCACAGACAGCAACTCCTCTCCACCTCTCACGATACTCTTAACCCCACCTACAACCGAGGCCACCTTACGAGGGCGGCATCCTCTCCAATCTCTCCCCCCCTGGAGCTAATCTCTAGAGGTCCAGATGGGCGCTTCATAGACCAGCCCTATGATCATGCCACACTGAGCGTCCATACCAAGAGACGCCTAAAGAATGACCATTCCCAACCTGCTAGTGTCCAGAGGTCCCTGTCGCTGCGTTCAGAGAGGGGAGACAGGAAGGAGCCGCCGTTTGTGCTCTCCGTTGATTTCCCACATGGACTGGCAGAGTCCAATTCCACAAACCGGGAGCGGGCCATGGCGCAGCACCTGTCTCTCCACGGTCATTGTATCCGGGATCAGAAGCCAGGCTGCGAGGACTCTCCTGACCTTAGCAGCCTGTACTCAGACAGCAGCTACAGCGTAGCTACCATCCCTCATCCAAACAGAGACGTCAGTGCCATGTACCCCATCCTGAAGGGCGTTAGCCAGCCCTGCACCACTGCCAGCAACCTGGTGCTCCAGATGGAGCACGAGAGGGAGAGAGGGAACCTGAGCCGCTGTCTGAAATTGGCCCAGGAGAGGGAGGAGTTGGAGAGGGAGCTGCAGAGGTACACACTGGATAGAAGCACTATGGAAGAAATGAGGAGGGAGATGCCAGACATGGAGCTGGAGGAGAGGGAGAGGAGAGAGACTGGTGACAATGAGCTTGTGTGGAAACTAAAGAGTAGCACCTTGCCACACCGTCACCCCCAGGGCAGCAAGGGGAGCTGTGGTCTGTCACTGGGTGCTTCTTCATCCTCAGTCCACTGGGAAACCCGTCCTTTCGTCTCCTCTTCCACCCTGGTCCCAGCACTGACCCCTCTCAATAGGGCTCCACCTGTGAGCCCCACATGTTGCAGCTCCAATAACCGACATCCTGCTCCGTTGTTCACCAAACAGACCCCCCTCCGAGCTGAGGGGGCAGACAATTTTTCCAAAGACAGATTAACTCTCCCACATCTCTCCTCAAAGCACCAGAGACATGAAAGGGTAGAGGCAGGACTAGAAGGCTATGATAATTCTCCACAATCCACAGTCGCAGAAATGCAAAGGAATGATTCATGCTCCGGGGCATGGAGGCAGAACAGTCTTAGCCGTGGCAGCCTTTCAACGACATCTTACCCTACCAATAAATATACTGAAAGATCTAATTTAACTGTCAGTGCAGTGCCAGGGCCTTCAAAAGCAGAGATAGCACTCTCCAAGCCCAGTGAGACACACAGTGGAGACATGTGCGTTGAGATGAGTGTGGATGAGCCAGAGCTGGAGGTCTGTGTAATTCGGCCTACAAAGCCCATGCTGCACCACAGAATTGCCTCTCATGTACAAGAAAGGCACTCACTGGCGCACAAAGACCAGTATGAAGACATGAGGAGCACAAGCTTTGACTGCCATAGTCTTGCACCTGGGGAGGATTTTCAGAGGGTCCCGTCCTCTCTGCAGGCTCCTGGGCCAAAACGCAGAGGCTCTCAGTACTGGTACTGCAAGCAGCGCAGTCAGAGCCTCGACTCCAGGAGACGGAAGCGGGGCAATTTCCTGACCCCTGATGCCTGGATCGACTCTCTCAGCCAAGAGAATTGCTCTACTGCATTTACCTTGCGACCGGACTCTCTGTTTTGGGGACGCCAGAGCACCCCAACCCTGAAGACCCCCAAATCTCCTGCAAATTCTGCCCAGTCTCCTCTACCCCAACACAGAGAACAGCCTCCCAGTGCCTCCTCTTCATTTCCGACTGTGGACCCATTATCTCCAAGGAGCTGTCCACAGAAGCTCATCCCAAATCCTGCTGTGCCTTGCCACCATGAACCTAGAAGAGAGGCGTCCAACTTCCCTGATGCCTCCAGGTGGCCAGTCACCTACCAGGAGGTCCTGAGATCGGTGCAGTGCAAGGAGGCCATGAAGGAAGCTTCCAGATGCTCACTGCCCGTTAGCACAGAGTCGGGCCACAGAGACAGCCCCAGACCGCCAGAGACACCGCCACAGGCCTCGCTGTATATGGGCTTCAGTTGGCCTTCACCAGACCGAGACTCTCCGCCGCCCTCCGAGGGGATACAGGCGAAATGCGAAAGCGAAGATGAGAAAGAAGAGGAAGATGATGACAAGCACAGCGGTCAGGGGGCAGAAGTGGAGGTAGGAGGCTACGGGGGAGTGCCGGAGTCCGGGGGAAGCTACAGCAGTTACGCCAGCAGCGGTCGGGGGAGCTTAGAGCCAGCTAACGGACGCCTGTCCCTCTGCATGTCGCCATCCCTCGCCAGCTCACCTGAGACTGTAGAGGAGAGCCAGGGGAACGCAGAGGATAGAGACCTTCACCAAATGGAGCCAAGCAAAAGGTATTAGGGCATATTACTGAATATTTCATAGAAGAAAATGCATAGTAAAATAGGACTCTTTGTAGTAGTTGATATAATGCTGTCAAGGTGAGCCTAGTGTGTAACATTTGGTATGATCTGCAGAAAAACAAATATTTGAAAGAAAGAAACATAAAAGAAAGAATGAAAGAAAGTTTTGAATATCTATAAATATGTGGTCAGGATGTGGTCAGAGCATTAAAAGTTCCCTAACTCAGCAAATGTTCTTTAACTCATATATCCAGTTGCAGTACAGTGTAATTTAATGTTCTGAGTATGCTTGATATGGTTGATATGGTGTGTTGTATTGGTACTGGAGCACCGGAACAGACAGGAGTCGATGTGTTCAATTCAGTTTAATTATGCATCATTAGAGAGGAACAGCATGAACAACGTCAGCGTCGGTCTGTCTCTGCACTGTGACAGCCTGTGATCTATATAATGTCCTGTTACATAAATGACAGACCAAATAACAGACTTCATGTCGCCACATGACTGATAACTGACAGGACTCTGAGACGAATAGACCTGAGACAGCGCATCTGTCCCTAAGGCTTAATCTAGATCAACCAGCACATGTAGGCCCACAATGCCACAGATATACCTAGTGATATGATATTTTAACAGATTTTCAAGCATGAAATAAAAAAAAAAGCGTCTTTTTTTTTTATAAAAGTACCATTATTTAGTGAGTACTGTACATATTATATGAAAAAGTTAAAAAAGTTCAAAGTATTGAACGAGATAAAAGATGAATGGAAGCTGTAGTATAAAGTATGTTGGAGCAGAAAGTGCATGGACATACACTACTAGTCAAAAGTTTGGACACATTTTTCTGTAATTTTATTATTTTTCACATTTTAGAATAATAGTAGATTAAACAAATCAACACTATCTTATATTTTAGATTATTTAAAGTAGCCACACTTTGCCTTGATGGAAAGGCAAAGGCTTTGGAAAGAAATTCATACATAGGCATCAACTTCACTATTTATATTTGTCTAAAAAAACTAATTTCAAGCATTAAAGCATAAGGCTTTATCTCAAAATGGCTTTAAGAGAATGCAAAACCTAATACATTCAATTAGGTGTGTCCAACCTTTTGACTGGTAGTGTATATTTTAGCACAATACACCTATGAAAACAATATTCAGAAGCAATTAACTGATTTAATACATATAACAGATCAGTCTATCAATAATCCATAATCCAGCGTGTGTTTCATAGCTCTTGCTAGAGGGAATGAGATATCATCAGCCTTCTCCACTTTCCACCAGTGAAAAGCAAAAAAGTAACATGTCTTAATAAGTATTAAGAACACTTAAGAGAGAAATAATAGCACACATACCCCCAAGGAGTCTGTTCAGTTTTAAAATGGAATGGAGTTGACAGTGTTTGGGTAGAAGAAGAATATGGAGCAGAAATATGAGAAGGAACAGAGTTGTGTTTCTTTGAGAGTGGCGGGTCTCTAATGTACTTGTGTATCTTCTAATGGGAGCCTACTGCCGTTACTAGACACTACTAAGTGTGTGTGTGTGTGTGCATTTGTATTAGGTGTAGGCTGTCGGTAATGTTTTGTGCTCTCTCCAGGAGAAAGGCCTCCGTTGATGAGAATTATGAGTGGGATGCTGCTGATGTCTGCTTGCAGCCTGGAGACCATGATGGTGAGGAAAATTTTATTTTTGTATTTTAAAGTGATCTTGAACCTTGGTAGTACCTTGGGTTGTATAGCTGACCATGATATAACCCCAAAACAGGCGATTCTCTGTTATCTGTTGCTCCGGTGGAGGAGATAGCATTAATCATTTATCATAACATTAGCTACCATTTCACCGGTGATGTTTGGGACCAAAATGGATTTCCATCAGGTAAACATGAACTACACATCCCTTATAGTGCTGTTGACCTTTGGTAGTACCTTGGGTTGTGTAGCTTCCTATCCCAAAATCATAAATTCTCTGTTACCTGTTGCTCCAGCAGAGAAGATTGGAGAATTTTGTTTTTTTCTCTCTCCATTCACTGCCATTGTATGGAGGAACAGTCTGACAATCACACTGCTAGCACATAAACAAACGCAAACAAAGCAGATTCTGACAATATATAAAAAAACTAGTCATACTGCTGAATTGTTTTTAAGAGAATCACTTTCTTTATGTTATGGAGAGAGAAAAAAAACACAATTCTCCAATCTTCTCTGCTGGAGCAACAGGTAACAGAGAATTTATGATTTTGGGATAGGAAGCTACACAACCCAAGGTACTACCAAAGTTCATCAGCACTATAAGGGATGTGTAGTTCATGTTTACCTGATGGAAATCCATTTTGGTCCCAAACATCACCGGTGAAATGGTAGCTAATGTTATGCAGATTCAAACAATTCTCTCATGACTCACACTCACACACACAGCACATAAACTTAATTTCATGTGATCAACATCTGCTTTAGAACATCAGGGCGTTCAAGGATAATTTCTCCAGCTTCCTTTACTACAGGCCGGGCTACTCCACTGAATCTACAGGAGCCTGCTTCTTGCCGTAGCCTTCCCAGCATGCAGTGCTCCGCTGAGGCACTGAAAAATTGCGCCCACCTCTCCTCGCTCCAGGGGTGTCATCAAAACAGCTGTTACTCTGAGCCAGAACCAGACACCGTGCTGTTCTGACAGCTCTGGCCCTCGGCTCGGCTCAGCTGATGTGTGCTTTCACTTATTGACTTTGTATCAAAAAGCATCAACAGTGCATGTGGCAGCACAGTGAGCTTTTTACTGCCCGTTGTCACGTTTGACCAAACTAATAACCGTTTCAAAACCAAAGGATGATTACCAGGCAAAAGTACACAATGTTAGTTTTTGAAGGTATTCTGCTTGGTCTCTGTGTTAAACTTAATTGATTTTATTTGACAGATTTTAAAATATACATAAGTTTGAAAGCCCTTAGGCCACAACCACACACAGATGGTAAAATTGTCGAGGAATTTAACACACAATAAAGTCAAAAAGACTTAATTTGAACAAGGGTTGTTAAAACGGTTGTTGTTGTCAGTCCTACCAAATATACGTCACCTTAAGTATTGGGACATACAGTTTGTAATTGAGTAAAAGTAATGTTGACACGACCATTTGTACACTTGCGCAGACCTTTAAACATTTGTTCAGATTTGTGACCCGTCAACTCCACCGCACTCTTGATATTTTTCTCTGAGACAGTCTGCCAAGCATTAATGCAGTCGTCTGTATCTCAACGCTTTGTGATTACGGATGTAGAATGGATTCGGCACATACTCCAGTGTAGTTTAAAATACATCGTTCATTCAGTGATTGACTCAGTGTCCACACCGGGGAGAGAAAATCTCATCCATTATCCAATTAATGCTTTTGCCTGTGGCTGGGACATTTGTCTACATCACCAATTACTTTTGGAATTTAACAAAAAGGCTCTTTTGAAAAATAGTATATGAAAGAAAAATAGAATATACAAAAGAATCTTACCTTACCTTGCCTTACTTTACCTTATTGTGAATTTTTGGTATCCAAAAATCTATCCGCTCTGGAGGAAAATCTTAGTTTCCTGAGTTTCTTAGTCCAAATCCTTGTTCAGTGAAGCAACTCAGCTCCCTCTAATTATTGTGACTAATTGCACTTGGTCAAGACTTGTGGTTCGCCCTTGTTTATTTTTTATGGAAATTACAGAAAATGAGCTTGAAAGGAACATGCTGAGGTAGCCTCCGTCCTTCGTGAACCATGGTAGGAGGGAGGAAAAAAGGGTTTTTGCTTGCTGCTCTCGCTTAGGGCCTTTACATTACTCAACCAAATAATTAACTCAGAAGTCCATATTGTACCAGAGCATTGGGGGGCATCCATCCCATAACTGAAATACCACCGAGAGGCTCCAAGAGGCCACATTTACTGCACAGCGATGTTTCACTTTGGTGGAACGTTTTCATTTTCTGCTGCACATACCTCTGTAGAAGTCCATAAATGATCAACCACCATCTGCTGCTCTGGGGATCTGCCTTCATTTTTAAATCGAGTCTAAATATTGGGCTTCTAACACATCAAACAAGAAAAAGTAAATCCAGTTAATTTCATTCTGTGTCCTGGATAATGCTTCTCAAGAAGTACGTTTGCCTGTCCACAATTATTGACATTTAGAGCTAAGCGTTAAAACCTGAATGTCAGGATTGACAGCAGATCCCCATGGGGAGATATTGTTGGATGTTGAGTGCTCCTGAGCTTTGACACAGGTGTGCCTTCCTGCTGAAAAGCGAAAATGTTATACCATAAAAAAGCTACACAACACAGAGTACAAGGTAGCCTATTGGGAAATTCGATTGGTCTAGTGAGGTAAACACAAGACATAAAGATAATACAACAGAAACACGTTTCTTAAAGAGAAAACTGGGGGGAAAATGTCTCAGAGAAAGATGTCTGGTACAGTCAGGGGTCACAAACCTGACTGTCGTACTGCTGCCTTTTTCAGGATTGTTAACTAACTCCACTCTTAAAAGGCGAGCACTTTCTTACTATGTCCATTAAACAGTCAATTCATTATTTGCAAATACCAGCAAGTGTCTCCCAAAGCTAGAAACCGATTGAGATTTTATTAAAGGAAATGTCATAAACCGTCCTCATTCGAAAGTGGATCCATATGCTGTAGCAGTCATTTTACCTGGGGTACAGTTCTAAACTTACTATAATGAATGGCTATTTTAAGTCCTTAGTTGACAAATTGTCAAAGTAACTGGATTCTCTATACATCTATTCTCTGAGATGTTGAATGTAGTATTTCTTTTCCAAAATAGATAAACAGTGTAGAACTCTTCATATAGAAGTCTAAATTGAGGGCTTCTTATTGGATATTTTGAATTTTTCCTTGTTTTAGTTAAAAACAAGCATATAGTGCTTGTCATAGAGCTTCAGGAATAGTTTCCCCATGTACAAATAGCTGCAAGTTTGTCCCAAAGCAACAACAGTCTCCTCTCTGTGCTCTACATCTATGTGTATAAAAGCCATAGAACCAGGACTGTAATGTTTGATGGTGTACAGATATACAGCCTGATTCTGCCCCTTTGATAATGAAAGGGCAACTGATTTCATTGACTGATATAATGCTTGTCTTACATCTGAATGAGCTTCCAATTACACTAATGGTGTTGGTACTGCTGCACCAGAAAAGTAGCCTTATCCCAAGAAAATTATCTGGGGTAATGTCATAGTCATCTTTTTAATGTTTTCCAATTCCATTTATATTGAGTTTTATATCACTGTGACATAAGAGATTATGGGGTGGGACAAACACTTATTTCTTGTCTTTGGCTGCGGAGGAGAGTATTCACAGTGTTGCATGCTGGTGGTAATACTGAACGCAGGATATTCAATACAGAGAAGTGCACAGCGGTCAAGTGCATGGAAGCAGCTCAAAGGTGAATTTCGGTAACATTCAACGTCAACACAATACTTACATTGACAGGCAATAGTTTTTTTTTCAGTAAAGTTACATCCTCCAACACAAACTGCCCACCTGGTGTGTGTATTCACCACTGGCAGGTAGGTGTTTTTTCCTCTGACGATTGCAAAAAAGGCAAAAAATTAATGCCATAACAGAAAAGTCAATGAAATTTTGGTCAATCTGCTTGAATATGAATCTATCCAGTCTGTACTGAAAACTAAAAGGTCATACCAAAGTGAAATATTGCTGTTAAACGCCCAATCTGTCATCCCACCAATGACTTTGTGTATAAAATGACATATTTGAGTGAAGACATTGAAGACGCAGTGACAGCTTGGCATCGGTTTTATGTGTGTATGACAGTATAAATGGTTTGTCACACTGGAGTCTGTATTTCAACTGTCACAATGAAGTGAAAAATGACTTTTTCACCTTGTTAACCTATTCTCCTTATCAAAACGGATACCTGTTTTACAATAAATGCCAAAAAATTTACATATATATATATATATTTACACATTTTCTCATACATAATTTTTTACAGCAAAATCCCATTACTTCCTAGTAAACAACATATTTTTAGTGGCTACTTCAAGGTGTACCGGTAGGCGTACATAAAATTTCCAACCAATAAGCATGACACCCTCGTAATCCTCTTTCCTCTTGACTTTAAGATAATTCCAAAAAAGCTTATTTTCCATGACTAAGTCAAACTCCTCTAACAGAATACGTAAACACGCCCAAAATCTAGACGGTCTAATAAAGTCCAGATTGTATCTTTAGCTGAAGCCACCTCAAAGTAAGAGCACAGACAGGAACTGACACCGTTCTTAAATAGTTTTACCTGGGGGCGAAAAAAATACACTAAATTAAAAGCTGACAGTCTGCGCTTTTGTCTAGTATGGCTCCTTTGATGTGAGATTCAAGCTCGATGAATCTACAGCGGGGGATCTCAAACCTTTTGAACCTCAAACACAAACAGAGAAAATTGTCACCCTGCAACTCATGCTCATTAAATCATGACTCATATCATTTGATGAGACCGACCATAAAGAGGCCATTTAGCGGCCTCTAACCAGGGCTTAAGAAACACTGTTTCGCAGTGAAAAAAGACCAAATTACCACACTGTCACAACTTTGACTGTAAACATCTTGAGAATCTACTTAGTCGACTTATAAAGTGTACATTCAATGCGCACTTGCTCAGGTTTAAGCTGCAAGACTGCGACATTTCACTGATATTTGCATACCACAGTGATGCAGATTTTCCTGTATTGTTTAACCTTGCAGACACATTCCCAATTATTTTGTATCCCCCCCCCCCGCTCTTTAAGTATAGCAGGTATTTTGTCTGCATGAGAGAAAGAACGAGGATGCAATTAGCAGCTGTTGCTTGGGATAAGCCACAGCTATTATCTCCTGCCAAGTGTAAAATTAGTATGATTATCAGCAATATTACCATAGAAATATTGTTGGCTGTGGATAATTTAAAGATTGAAACCTAAATGGGACTTTTTCAATCAGTCTATCTGCACATCCAGCATTCAGCGTGAGCGGCGCGAGGATTCACAACATGTCAGTGAAGTTAATTACCTCACAGAATGCCTCCCAGCAGAGCGCTGAATAAAAGCATCAGGGGAGAGAATGACTTGTCTCCTGTTGGTTTACAGTGAAACAGCGTCTTCCTTAACCCCCATTTCACTTTCATTAGACACTTGCCCAAGTGTCAGACTTTTTGAAAAACATCTGTGTTCTCGTTATCCGTAATAGCCCGTAACCCTCCAGTAAGTGGTTTTATTCCCTCATTGATTCCAAATCCGTTCATCCGCACCTGATGGACAAATCATAATCAATGGTTGTGGCGTGTGTCCTTGAGAATCCGCTCATAGATAGAAAAGATAAGCGAGCCCAAGTTCTCACAATGCCTGTTGACACAATCAAGCATTCTTCACGTTTTTGATTTTCTGATAGTTGCAAAATGGAAGCATTCTTCTCATTAACTGAAGAAATTGCGTCTTTTAAAACAAGGATGCATACATAATTTCTGCTCTACTGCTTTTGTAAAGAAAAATGATTTATATTATTAAAAATTAACCTCATGTGTTTGTCTGTATACTACTGTATAAAAGATGGATTTGCATTATTCTTATACATATTTCACTATTTATGGTTAATGAGTTTATGTGAACTTTCTCAACCTGATAATCCAAGGTTGTTTTGCTCTAAAGTTTACAACAATGAGAATATAATCAAACTTTTTTTTATAGCTTCAAAAGGAGATTTACAACTGTTTACATGCTATTTACACATGATATGTCAATATATTTGAGATTGATGCAATTTATCTGACACCATGCCTTATTATCTTCCTCTGGGGCTACTCTTGTTTAGATACTGGCCAGTTTTCAAAATTATGTTTTTAATGTCACATTCAAAGATATTTCCCTGTTTTTATACATAAATGTTTGATTACATAAACAGATTGTGGTTGGAAGACAACTGTTGTTCATTTTGCTTTTTTTGTTTTTTGTTTTTTTATGTTTTGTGGATTGTGTATGTGTGTCATGTAAAAAGATTATTTCCAGACAGTTGCTGAATAAATGCTCCTTAAACACATTCCTTGAATCAGGTTTTCCTTTGTTTTGCACTTCTTTATTTCAGATAAAAGACATTTTACAGTAAAACCTTTCAAGAATTGTTGAGAAATTTGTTTATTTTCATGGTATATCTTTGTCTTCTCCTTCTTCTTCTTCTTCTTCTTCTTCTCATTATTATCACCTGTGCTTCCTAGTCCTCCACTGTCTTTTAAAACAGAGCATTGTTATTTAAAAACACAACAGGGGAGCACTGTAAATACCTTTAGTCATTTTTAACAAACAAAGCATCCCCAGAGTTTTGCACTTCAGTACAGGTTTTCTGTCACTGGATGAAAGGTGCCCACGTTCACTAACATTGATTGCACTCTCCTGGACCATAGGATTGCTTTCCTAAACTTCCTAAACTTTCCTAAACTTCCTATTCCTAAACTGCTTGGTACTCCCCTTTCCTAAACTGCTTGGTATTCCCCTTCGCTCATTTTGGAAAGTGTTTTGCATACACAACTACTTTCAAAATCAATACAACTTTGTTGATCTAAACCCCCTGAGAAATTAGGTTATTTTGGGAGAACGGCGTAGGCATCTGAGGCTGGATCTGAACTAGAGAAAGGCTATAAATTCATACAGGAAGTTGTAAGTCGGAAGCTGTTACCATGGCGGCGTGAAAAAGGGCCTATAAACACACACCTGTGATTGCAGTTCATTTAAATGCTTGTCACTGCTAACTAACAAGCTCCACTCATTCTTGGCAAATGTGGTTTAGCTACTTCTAGAGAGCAAATTTATCTCATTATTATTTTATTTTCATTCATTTCGTTTTCAAAATGGTTTGCAATAATCCAGTCAAGGCTGTGTTTTACAGTTTATTTATTTATTTATTTTTAAGATTTATTTGGCAGGGACAGTACACGTCAATCAACATTTTAGTTCACACTTCAATGTAAATGTGTCAGAGTTAGCCAAGAGGCTAATTTACATCTGTAGTCCCCGGGCAGGTCAACAACATAACAATTACAATAAAGTTAAAAAAGAAATAAAAACACTACATTATGTTAGGAAACATTAACAGTACAGCAGCATTAAAAATAATCAGTAAATGCAATGTCCACACTTGAATAAATGGAGGTGGTACACACAGGAGCTGGAGGTTTAGTTATGGGTACAGCTCTGGTGTTCTTTGAGCCAGTTTTTCAGAGTTTTTTTTGGACAGTCCAAGGGTAGTGCAGGTCCTTACATGTGTGGACACGGGACAGAGTGTTCCAGTGCTGCGTGGCTCGGACAGAGAAGGCTGAACGTCCAAAAGTACTCCTTCTAAACGAAAGAACGCAGTCCCCTCTGGATGTGGACCTTGTGGGTCTGTCATTGTCCTTTCTGGCCACAAACTGACTCATTGGTGGGGGGGCAAGACCATGAAGGATTTTAAAAACAAGGCAGGCGTCATTATACAGTCTGTCCAGGGTGAGTAAATTATACTTTTGAATGCTGTGACAGTGGTGATATCTGTGAGGTTTCTTGTCCATGATCTTTAGTTGCTCTGCTTCATGTTGCACGTCACAACACCTCTTCCCCGTCTAAAGTCTCTGTAAAACACAGCTTCTTGTGACGAGGGCGTGTCAAACAATTATACAA
The DNA here is from genome assembly GCF_048128805.1 of Centroberyx gerrardi. Lineage (NCBI taxonomy): Eukaryota > Metazoa > Chordata > Actinopteri > Beryciformes > Berycidae > Centroberyx > Centroberyx gerrardi. The sequence continues at coordinate 9,011,730 of NC_135998.1, read as the reverse complement.
CATCAATAGAAGCTTGTATTTTTCATGTCTTTTGTCTGAACTCCTTAGGGCTCCTCCGGTTCAGATCACAAGACTTTATCAAGCAAGCCATGAAAGAAAAATTGAGCTAGTAAGAAAGAAGTCGACTGCAGGTGCGGCTGTGGGAGCATTTGGACCTGCCAGTTAACACTAGAAAACCTTTATGATAGCGCTGTCAGACAATAATTTAGAAATTGCATATTTTTGTCAAGGTATTACCATTAAATATTTAGCAGTGTTCAGGCAAATGATAAGCATAACATCACAGAACCAGCGTTGTCAAATTTTGTTGCATTTTAGTATTGTCTAAAGCCAGTGTGATTACAGAAGAAGGATGCTGTAGTGCTTGGTGTTACTGTTATCCCTTGTGTCGCATCACTCTCGTGACAGTTTGCCCTCAATCAGACTAGATGGATATTGACTACAGATATTTATTCAGAGTAGCTGCACAGCTGAACACGGCCACACACATATTACACCTGTTGACTTGCCGTGTCTTCCCGAGCCTCCAGCAGCAAATCCGGACCATGAGTGGATAGATTGCCCTTGACATAGCATCTGACTTTGCTTGTGATATTCACACCGTATAATGAAATGGAATTTGTTGGCTGCTAGTGGCTTCAGCAGCTGGTTTTCTTCTGTCTGCATTTTCCACAGACAAAACACTACAAAGACACAAGAGGCAGCTGTAAACTCAGCAATGCCAAATAATAATAATTGAATGAATGCAGCGTTGAGTGTGAGTTGTGAGAGTTATGGATCGATAGGATGAGGGAAAAAAGAAAATAATGCAGGAATGCACACATCTTGTTTGTTAGTTCATACTGTAAAATATTACTAGAGTAAGACTAAAAATAACCAAGGGTTTTATTAAAGTGTTTTTTAAAACTGCAAAATTGACACATAGCCTAAGGCCTAAAGTATAGGCTATGATAATTACAATGTATATTGTCTGTTTTTTTCCACCCCCAAATACAGCCAATAATAGCCTATTTTACATAATGAATGCTCAACATTTCAGACAAATAGATTATTCCATTAGTCAAATTGATTACAGAAGGGTTAGTAGGGTCGGCTGTGTACGCCAAACAACAAATTAGATAAAAAGTGAATGCGCTCATTCTGGTGTGGTGATGAAATGCTGAATGAAGATCACTGTGAATATTGCCAGTTACAGTATGTGAAATTTCTACCAGTCAGAGTCAAAGTTTTCCACTGCTGTCCTCATCTGCACTAGCTGGCATTGCTTGCCTGGATGAAACAGGGACAAAAGCCATTTGGCACCACTATGAGATAATTCATATCGTGCAGTGCTACAGGATTAAACCAGGAACCACTAATGAAATTGAGCACAAGACTTCTTCAAGGCTATTTTCAAAATGTACGCCCTTGAGCAATCATAATTATAAAGTTGAAGTTTGCGGGCACATAGATGGTTTGTTTGAACTTTCCACACTCTTGACATTTTCTTAAACAAAATAATTTTTACATTTTGTAATAGTGCTTATGAACAAGAAAATGTATGTGTATTCCCAAAGAGAACACGAGAAAGATTAACAATTGAAACCTCATCCTGTGAAACGGGCTAAAGGACTAGCCCAGTTTTGTGGTGTTGTAGAATTATTAGAAATTCAACACTGTATTTTCACCATTGCTGTAGGTCTGGTCAATTTGTAAGGCTTTCTGTGTAAAAACAAATGATACAAGTTTAGAAAAATAAAAGAAATCTATGTTTTTCAAGGCACCACAAATTACTTGGTGTTGAGCTTCCTCAGTGCGACAGCTCAGTGGTCAGCTTGAATAAAACGTATCTTCAGCCATTTATCAGAACGCTAATCTCTCCACGCAGACAAAATGCAGCAGAAAACAAGCACGTAATTCATGATAAGCTGCAACCTGCAATCTGGCTGTATGAAACGGCTGTAGTTTCATCTTGAACACACTCCGGTAATGGAACGCTGTAACAAACACGTTTGTATTTCCTGCATTTAGGCAGCAACTAACTAAAGCCAAATGAAATGCATTGGTTACTTAAAAAAAATGCATCCTGCTCCCATAGCTCTTAATTTATTTCACACAGCATGAGGATTATCAGTGATTATCAGTGAAGTTCATCATAGTTATCATTAATGCAACTTTGGGATCAATACATATGGACAATGAAAAACAGCCAATCAGGAAAGGGGGAAGATTATTAATGTCATCACCGATCAATAGGAAATTCCCTCCTGAGTCCAACGAGCTTTCACTGATCTCAGTGTGTCTTGAATCAGTCTCGAGTCACACATATCAATGTGGTTTCAGAATCAATAGATATAGATGATCAAACAAACTGGACAGGGAAATCTCTCCTGAGTTCAATGAGCAGTCACACATCTCAATGTGATTTTAGGATGATAAAATCAGGAAAGTCAAAAGTGATGGCTCTGACTAGCCATCACTTTTGTCAGTCCAACTTTGGGATCAATAGATATAGATAATAAAATACAGCCATCATGGTCCTGGGTCTTCTGCAGAACTGAGAGACGACCGGTCTGTGTGAACATGGCTCGTGATGTAGATGAGCTGCTGTGGTCAGACCCAAACAGGAGGCAGGATGCAGCCTCATTTTTTTTTTTTTTTATCCTTTTTGTTTTTTACAGAAAATCTTTTTTTTTTTTACTGTAAAGTTTTTCTTCTCCTACTGCATTGTGTTTTGTATGTAGGTCACTTCACATATCCAACACATATCAAAGTGTTGAAATCAAGTATTTGTGATTGAAATAAAGTATTTGTGTGTTACTATATTTGTGTGTATATATACATTACTGTAACGTTTTCCGTTGATGTATTCATATGATGCTTGTGTGTGTCATTTTGTTGCAAAATTACATTTTGAAAAGAGATAAAATGGTTTTGAATGCAGTGTTTCATTTTGCAAGAGATTTGTGGACTGGTGTTTTTGTGTTTGTGTTTTGAGAAAATGAGCCTAGTTTCAGAAAATGTGTGTAAGCAATTGTAAAACTGTAAAACTGTAAATGACATCACCAATTGATAGGAAACTCTCTCACACATGTCAATGTCACCGTGGGATCAATAGATATAGATGATGCACAAATTTTGTTCAAATTTCTGGGATGGACCAATGGACAGTGAAAAAACAACCAAATGTAAAAGAGGGAGGGGCATAAATTACATCACTAATGGATAGGAAACTCTCTCCTGAGGCTGATGAGGTATCACCCATGTCAATGCAACCTGGATATCAATAGATACAGAAGATTAAAAAAAACAGCCAATCAGAAGGGGGAGGGGTCAAATGACATCACCAATAAATAGGACACTCTCTCCTGTGACCGACAAGCTCTCACGGACTACTATCATGTAAATGCAACTTTGGGATCAACAGATAGACAATCACACATCTCAACCTTTCCAATTTCAGGATCAAAACGGCCAATCAGGAAAGAGGGAGGGGCTTAAATGACACAACCAATCGATACGAAACCCTCGCCCCACGGGTACCACAAGCCATCACTCATGTCAATGCAAGTTTGGGATCAATAGATATAGACGATAAAAACCAGCACAAAAGTTTTATAAACTGTGGGACGGACTGACAGACGAACCTTAGCTGCTGGTTGCAGCTAAAAACAATTTGTTCAGTGTCTCTGAGATAATTGTGTTGCAGTGTTGTAGTCAAGACGATCTCAATTAAGACCAAATTAATATTGAAACCAAAAGTGGTTGAGACCATGTTTGAGACCAATAATAATATGCAGACATGTTGATAGCTATATAAGAACATGAATCTATTTTCCACTAAATTTGAGTCCTTGGTATACAACATCCACAGTGATTAAAGGATAATATTTTTTGGAGTAATCATCATTGTACAGGAACTTATTACCCAAACAATGTATTGATAAATTCTTATCTAATAAGAGTTTTAATATTACTTAATTACCTATTTACCATATAAAAGAAGACAGCTGATGTTAGAACTTTCTAGCCACAAATTAGGCTACGTGTGTGTGTGTGTGTGTGTGTGTGTGTGTGTGTGTGTGTGTGTGTGTGTGTCCTCATGCTTCAACTGTCAGGAATTATTCCTCTTATTTGAGCTCAGACTGATATTCAGAAATAGTACGTTCTTTCCAAGCTGTTTGAAACTCCCACACATTAATTTTTTTTCTTTACTGTAGGAGATGACAAAGGCTGTCACACTGTTATTAACTACAAGGCAAAAATACAACCAAGAGATTCAGACAGACTGATGTATTGATCCAGCAGAAATGGAACATCGCAGGGTAGGGTTGAATTTTATCTTGTTAGCTGCAGGAATTAAAAAAGGTGAAGAGAAGTTAACTATCGAAGTAGAAGATTAATTTATGGCCAAGCAGCTCAAGTTAGCCTCATGTTACCTGTCTTTGTCTCCTTTCAATGTGCCGGTAGAAACTTGATGTTGTTCCGCCGTTTTTTTGTGTGGGATTTTGTGTGTGTGTGTATTTTGTTTTTTCTTCATGCCATGAACAAACTCTCTGAATCATCTGAATTGGATTCGATGACACCAACATGTTGCTGATCAGCTTCGTGTGAAGACTGTGTGAGTTCCTGCAGCAGTCAGAATGCAACTGATGAGGAGCATGGAGGTTTTGTTTTTTGTTTTTTTTAAATAATGCATTAATTGGCGGGAATTACAAGTCCATAACGGTCTATTGTCTATGCATAAAATAATTAAATTTTAAATTTATAATTTAAAATTAAATTAAATTAAATTAAATTACATTTTATGCGAGTGTTGGTTATTTATTATCAACTTAATTTCACAAAACACAAATTTGAGAAATTCAAGAAATTCAAGAAATTCAAGAAATTCAAGAAATTCAAGACCAAGACAAATTAGGTCCAAGACTGAAATGAGACCGAGAACAAGGGACACTGGTCTCCAGACCGGTCTTTACTACAAGACTGGATAACTGAACAGAACAGAACAGAACAGAACAACACCAACACTGCATGGTACCTTGAGCCTAGACATGGCCTCCTGTATGCAGTTTCTGGTCATTTCATAATTTTACAAATTTAGCCAACATCATTTTGCTGTGGTAGGGCAATGTGATTGTGCATAATTACAAAAAAACAACAACCAAGATTAAATAGACAGATTAAATATGAATGGACACAGGGGTCAATAAATAATGATTGTTGAGAAGCTAATATTCGGTTTTGTCATCAGAACAGATAAGGCAGTTTCTCTAACCTACTGGTTTCTCTAACCTCTAACCTACTGGTTAGAGAGACTGTCTGTCCCCTAACTGGAAGTGACAGGTTCAATCCATTCAACAGCCAGTGTGTCCATCCAAGTGAAATGAGTCTCAGAGGGATACACCAAAAAATAAAGCCCTAATGCGATGGGTAAAGCACCATGCTGAAAGTTAGGCCCACTGGGAATTTGATATAAATTAGAGTATAATTTGGATCAGGTGTAAAATGGATTAGATAATCATGTAAAACAATCTTTCTTCATTGATTGGTTTCCTGGCTGGTAAAGCTGAAATTGAGTGAATTTTATGAACATTAGGGCGTAGTGTAAAACTGGTTTAAACAAGTTCATACAGTTTATTCATGAGATTTATATTTAGCAATGGAAAAACAAATGCCATTTTTCTTATGAATGATTGCAGCCAGTGGGGATGCTAGTTTTCAATATCCCTTCCCATTACACTGTCACAGTGTCATTTACCAAAAAGATATAAAATATTGGATTTTTGCTAAAGTTTCCTATCTTAAAAAAGAAAAACCTTCTACAGCCTATGAGGCTTTGACAATGTTTTTGAGAGTTCATCTTGCCATCTGCCACACTTTCCTGTGCAGTCTGCACCTCCATTGCTACACTATAAAAAATATTTAGGCACTTTAACTTAAAACAGTAGGTTTTCCTGCTGCTTGTTTAATTGAAGTAGAGTTGAGTAGTTATGTTCAAGTTCATTAGTTGTTCTAATGTAGTAAAACTCACTGATTGAACTTAAAACAATAAGTTGAATCCACTAATTGAACTGTTTTCCAGTGTTAGTAGTTCTTTCACTGTTAAGAAGATTCTGAGTGTCAGTTGTTTGTTTTTACAGTGCATTTTGTTTTCTCCATCTGTCACTTAAACAGTGTGGCCAATTATCTTGTATTCAAATGTTGAATGAAATCTGAGTATTTTGACATTTCTGTGTTGGTAATTGGCACATACCTTCAACAGGCAGGCGACTGGTGGTTTATTGAATCAAAATGTGCTGAATGATGATGATAAACTCAGAACAGCACATTTGGTAAACCTAACAGTATTTCAGCTGTAGCTCATGGAAGATGTTTTAGATTCAAATAAATCAATACTCATACACTGCCCATTAAAAGTTCTCTTTATTTTTACTATTTTCCACATTTTAATAATAGTAAAGACATCAAAACTCTGAAATAACACAAATGGAATTATGCAGTGACCAAAAAAAGTGTTAAACAAATCACAACTATCTTATATTTTAGATTCTTTGCCTTGAAAGAAATTCATACATAGGCATCAACTTCACTATTTAGATCAAAATGGCTTTACGATAATGAAAAACATAATACATTCAATCAGGTGTGTCCAAACTCTCGACTAGCAGTGTATATGAAGGAAAATATTCACCCACGACTAAACTGGCAGCAAACATTAAAAGGAACAGCAACCTGAACATAGGTTGTCAGTTTTTCACAGCTCATGATGGTCTGATGGCGTCATTTTGTGATGATGCATTGCTTTTTACCCCACTGTGCATGACAAGACATTCCTTGTAAGTGAGGCACTAAACTTTTAATCTTAAACTGTGTCACACAATGCAGGTATCTGCACATCTCCCTGGTTTCTTTCAAATATTGACTTTTTGTTAGTCTCTCAAATGTCATTTGAGCTAAAGATGGTCACGTTATTCAAATATATAATCAATAATCTTGTGCATTGTAAACTAAATTGATGAATAATGTGAACTGCTTTGCATAATCTACTGCCTCTACAACTGACTACATAACTGTTGTTTTCAGTCTGGCAGTCAGTTTCAGCTGCTCCGTCTGTCTGCTCTAGGTTTTCACTGTTGCAGTGTTTTTGAGAAGAATGTCAAAAGAGCCATAAAGAGAGCAGTTTGGCAGACATTTTCCAAAACCTTGAGAGAAGGCACACAAAATGCACATTTGATGTCAGCATTTTATCCACTCACTTCGGGACACCTTTCAAACAAAAGCTGGCTGAAATGTAGATAAATCAACAAAAAAAATCAATTTTCAAGATATTTAATGCGGCTGGCTGGATCTCAAGAAGCGTCACACCTTGGCTCTCTTGGGTGTGATGCACTCACAGCACCCACTGTTGCTTCCTTATGGATTTTTTTTTTTTTTTTTTTTTTACCATGAACTAAGTTTTTTCAGTGGGTCATCACTACATTTTTTTTAGCTTTTCAGTCGAAGAGGTTTGTTCCAAAATGAGATATATCCATCATTTAAAATATTGAATTCAAAATTACTTACTTGCGATTTAAAACTTTTGCGATTAAAAAATTTTAAAACAAAGTGTGTTTTTTTTTAAGTATGCAATGGAAGTCCCTGGTTGACAAAAATTGATATATGGCACATAATACTGGAACATAAAATGTAGATATACAGTTTTAATTAAATCTTCACAGCGAGACCTCACTCAGTGTGCTGTGTTTACATGTAATTACATCAAGCCACTATTACAAAAATCAGCCGAGGGCAGTGCTATTGTTTCCTACTGCCTCTCTTTCTCTCTCTCTCTCTCTCTCTCTCTCTCTCTCTCTCTCTTTCTCTCTCTCATACACACACACAGACATACACTCTCTCTCTCTCTCTCGCTCCCTCTGTCTCATTCTCTTGCCACCCTGGAGAGTTCACTGCTCCCGCTGTTTTAACCTCCAACCCGGGTTGTCCCTGCTGCGTACGCTGTGTGTCACTCAGTGAACTGTTTGTTTGCCATTCACCGCTCGCTGCCCCGGTCCTGTCCCCACACGGTTCCCTGTGGGCCAGGAACTGCTGGAGTGATTTCCCATCACAAGATCCTGTCTACACAGGCCACTTCCCTCAGTAGCAGCTGGTAATTTACTCCAGACAAGGCATCTTGCTTCTATCAGTGACACAACGCTTTCTTCCAACCCCCCCCCCCCCTCTCTCTCTCTCTCTCCCCTTCTCTCTCTCTCTCTCTCTCTCTCACTCTCTCTTCAGCAGCTCTTCACTCTCTGTCCATGCGGTATGACTCACCACACAAGGTATTGTCAGTGATAATACTGCAGTAAATAAAGCCAAATGTTGCTCCTTCAATACTTGATCTATTTACATTTTAAAAGCGGCTGCTAACTAAAAGCCAGCATGATTCATGGTGTTTTGGGTTGTTGACTTTGGCAGCTTCACTTCACGCAATCTGGCCCCCTACCGCTCTTTCAAATCAATGAATTGCACCTGCTATATTGAATAATGACGGAAAATGTACCTTGCAGAGTGAAAGTCAAGAGGGCCAAATTCCCCGTTTTTGTTTCATGTCAAAATAACAGTTGTAAGGAGCAGAATTAATACATCTAAAAGTTGGCAGCAACAACGAATACACTGACGATGAAAATGTGCCGTCACACCGTGGTGCTCGAACAAATAACCTCAGTATCCACTTTTACTCTGCTGCACTCGCAATTTTCCCCTCTTCTCCCTTCCCATTTCTCCCTCCACTGTGGTTTCATGGCGTCAAATTGCTTTTGAATCTTCCCAGTGGCTGTATGAGAAGTGTTGGGAGGAGCCCATCAAAGTACCAAAGTACATTTTGCAGTGACATCTAAAGCCCTCTTCATTCAGAGTATCCGGCAAAAAGGCATTATTGGAAATACGGCATTGCCAGTTCCAGCCCATTCTGTCTATAGCAAGCCATCAATTTGGCAGCTTCACTACTGCTTTGGTTGCTATGCAATGCAAGATACCACAAATGTTTGCTTACACTGATCAGCTGTTAAAGATGGTGCCAATTATGGAGCAAGTTTCTTTTTTTTTTTGTTTGAAAGTGTGCTACGGCAATTGAAGTTACAACAAGTGGTAATGAACACTAGCTTTCTAAAAAACTTGGCCAGGCCAGGAGAAGATATCATGCTAAAAGGAGACTTCAATGCATCGGAATCTACAGGCATGGGCTAGTAAGTAAGTAAGTGAACATACACAATGGCATATGGTCGTTTCTGATTGGTTATCTTTGCGATACAGCGCAACACGGCATAACAACATATACTGCGAGAAAGTAGTAAGAAGTAAGAGTAAAGTTTCACACAGCACAAAAAGCCAGCTTGGAAATGGCTTCATGACGTCAGAACGCTACTTAATGATGGTCTGAAAAATGCTGATCTGACCTTTTCACACAGAACTCAAAGCCGTCAATAGCTGAAAGGGGTTCAAGTGCTGTTCGTTTTCCTTGGAATGCCACCTGTGCAAGACTCAGCCATTATCGCCATCATATATTTTACAGTTTTTCTCGATCGCTTACACACTATAACTGGGCCTATTAACTAAACATCCCAAACCATAACGCCATCTACCAAAAGACAGACACATTTCCCAAAACTATAAACACTATTCCCCTGTTTCCACACATGATTCAGATTTGTTGAACTTTTTGTGAAAAACTCTACACACAAATCCCTTCATATATCACTGGCTGCACCATGTGCTCATTTAGAAAGCACTGGCATTCAATATCATTAACTCAAGTCATCACAGCTTGAACCCAGTTAACACACAATTCCCCAGGTACAAACACTAAGAGTCAAAATTGTTCACACACCAATCAGAACCTCAGGATAGATAGATAAAAGGGCCATGGGACAGTTCACTTGTTTTGTGATGTGATGTTGATGAGAATCTCTGGCCTGACCCAGACCAGAGACGGGCTGCTGAGACAGAATAAATGTGATTTCTTTCTTTATGTACAAACTGTTTTTTCTTTTTTCATTGGTTTATATTGGTAAATACATGGAAATTATTTTACAGTACTGTATTCTACGTTCTTTATCAGTTGCACATTTTTACAGTACATTTACTTTTTCTCTCAATTTCAGTTTATTTTACTACAGTACATTGAGGAATTAAAAATTTTGTGTTGTGTCTTTATATTGTGTTCATCATGTAAAGAGGTTGTTCTGGGGGAAAACCATAAGCGCCATTATTCATTGCAGTAACAGGTTTTTACGGTAGTGTTTTGAATTGATCTCACCCGTGTGTAATGGCTGTTTTGTAGTGTGTGTGTGTATTTGATGGCTTTTGTGTGATGTCTGAAGGCAAAGTTTGGTTTAGATGTAAGATTACATGGTTTTGAGTGGAGAGTTTGGTTTTGACATGGAAGTTTGAAGTTTGTGAAGATGAGTGTGCAGTTATGCATTTGTGTTTAGAGTTTTGGGAAATGGAGCATAATTTCAAGAAATGTGTCTTAGCAATAAAAAAAAACTGTATTAGTCAGCTTACAGGTGCACTTGACACTGTTGCACCTTTAAGAGAGAAGAAACTGTTCTCTAAGCATTCTGTCCCTTGGAAAAGCAGCTCTCTCCGTGAATAAAAAAGAGAATGTATCGGAAAGCAGAGCGAAAATGAAGAAAACATAAACTCAGTGTACATCTTGACATTTACAAGGATTTAATCTTTAGGTACAATAAAGCTGTGAAAACCGAGAGACAAACCTATTTTTCCAGTATCATTACAACCAATACCAACAACCCCAGGATACTGTTTTCAACTATTGACAGCTTATTAAACCCACGTGTATATTCCGACGCACCTAATCAGGCCTCCCCCTCCAAATGTGATGAATTTGCCAATTTCTTTACAGGGAAAATTAATAATATTAGGCATAACATTGTACCCATCTGTGGGAATAGTGAACTAGCTTATCCAACTGTCCTCCCCCCTTGCATGGTTAGTTTTGACGTGATCTGTTATGAAGCTCTTCACAAAATTGTCGCAAGTATGAAGCCATCTACCTGTTCTCTTGACCCCATTCCAGCTACTCTTTTTAAGAAAACCTTTGACTCAGTATCTTCTAATATGCTCCAAGTTATTAACTCCTCCTTAAAGAATGGTGTTTTCCCTAATGCTTTTAAAACTGCAATTGTAAAGCCTTTACTTAAGAAGACCAACCTGGACCCCTCTGCCCTCAACAATTACCGCCCAATCTCTAACCTACCATTTCTGAGCAAAGTCTTAGAAAAGGCAGTGTTCAAACAACTGAGTAATCACCTATCTGAGAATAACATCCTAGAAAAATTCCAATCTGACTACAGGGCAAATCATAGCACTGAGACAGCCCTTGTGAAAGTCCTAGATGATTTGAGTGCTGATGCTGGAGGTGTTTCTGACCTTGTTCTGCTTGACCTTAGTGTCGCATTTGACACTATTGACCATAACATCTTACTTAACCGCCTTGAGAAATGGGTTGGTCTCTCTGGGACAGTTCTAAGTTGGTTTCATCCTTATATTACTGGAAGAAAATGTTATGTACAACTTGGAGAACATATCTCAAAAAATGGTACCATTGATTATGGTGTAGCCCAAGGCAGTGTACTAGGGCCATTGTTGTTTTCATTGTATATGCTTCCTCTGGGTAATATTCATCAGCATGGTGTAAATTTTCATAGCTATGCTGACGATACTCAGTTGTATATATCTGTGAAGCCAGAGGACCCAAGTGCTACCTCAACCCTAACTGACTGTTTGTCTGCCATCAATGAATGGATGAGCAATAATTTCTTACAGTTAAACAAAGACAAGACGGAAATTCTCATAGTTGGCCCCAAATCCAGGAGGGATCTTATCTGCTCAAACTTAGGGACCCTGACTTCACAGGCACGACCACAAGTTAAAAGCCTGGGCGTTATTTTAGATTCTGATCTTAATTTCTTAGCTCATTTTAATTTGTTGACCAAAACTTTCATTTCACTTTCTTTCATTTACACAACATAGCTAAGGTGAGACCTTTTTTATCACAACAAGACACAGAAACTTGTCCATGCCTTTATATATAGCTGGCTGGACTATTGTAATGCTCTTTATACCGGCCTTCCAAAAGCAGCAATTGCAAGACTACAGACCATACAAAATGCTGCTGCCAGGGTCCTAACTAGGACAAAATTGAGAGAACACATTACACCTGTTTTACGTGAGTGTCTTTTAGAATCAATTTTAAAGTCCTTCTCATGGTTTTTAAGGCACTAAATGGTTTGGCTCCTCCCTACATCACAGATTGTCTTTCATTTTATGTCCCCCCACGTACCCTTAGGTCATCTGCAGCACTCCTTCTAAATGTCCCAAAGGTTGCCACAAATAAAATGGGAGATGCTGCTTTTAGTGTGTCTGCCCCTAGGCTATGGAACGCCCTGCCACTGTACATCAGAGAGGCTGGCTCAGTGGACATTTTTAAAAACATACCTTTTTAATCTTGCTTTTAATTAATACTTATTCTTTTTTCCTTTTTATGTACTTTTTTATTCTCCTTGTTTTTATTTTCTTTGTTTTTATTGTTTGTCTTTACTCTGTAAAGCACTTTGAGTTACATTTGTATGAAAGGTGCTTTATAAATAAAGTTATTATTATTATTATTATTATTATATACAGAAGAACCCATACTCAGGAATAAAAAATAACTATACAATCAACAGGGCAGATAAAAGGCTCTTGGCCATGAGGGAAGTAAGACCTATCTACAATCCTTCTTGCTGTATAGAAAATATGAAGGATTCCATTTAGGCCTATCCACCTGTCAAGTGTGAGGTAGACTGTGTAATGTCTGCCATATGCAGTATATGCTCTTTTTTATTATTCCCTGCATGTATTCAGAAATATTGCCATTAGGAAGGCAATTAAGTGAATTCCTCTGGCTGTCATTGCAATGCATTGAGGTCTTTATTATTCAAGGAAGAGAAACTCAATCTATACTAATGGCTATGCATGCTAATAGTATGTAGGTTACTGCTAATTCCAATGCTTATTGGATTACTAAGCTCTCACTTGGTGATGTTTCATGTGGATCATCAATGCAAATATCCACTCTAATCCACTTGCTATTTCGCTGCCCATGCATCACATTTGGACAAACTAACCTCAGGATATGTATGTATATGTAGGCTATATGTATATCTACAGTTTATCTTTACAAGGACAGATACAACTGCAAAGTCATACTGCAAGTAAGCATGCCTTGTGTTGTGTGTTGCAGTAATTTTAGTTCCATTACCCAACCTTGGAGCAGGATGGTGCACATGCACATGACTGAATGTGTCCTTGTTCAGGGGAAATCCAGCTGTATTGGGCACTTTGAGTAGTGGGGATCAGACCAGTGATCCGTCAACTAAAGGGTAGCCTCCTTGACCAACCTGAAAACCTACCTTGGATATATAATATCTTGTACTGATACAGGAGATCACATAAAAAGGCGGTGGAAAAATCGGTTCCCAATGGGTCAGAGAACATCAAATAGAAAAGGTGGGAAACTGTATAATGCACAAAAAAAGAAGTTTATTTGCTATAAATAGTGCTAACAAATACAAGCACTTCAAAGCAATAAATGAACACAAATATAGGCTTGATTTAGCAGCTACTCAGATGCAACGCGTTTCAAGCTCAGGTAGCTTGTGCTGCATTATACGGTTTCCAACCTTTTCTATCTAATACAGGAGATAAAATTATGAGCAGCTGTTCCTGAAGATTTGCAAGCTTAAACATCCCATTTGACCAATAAGGAGATTCATCTGGCCGACTGTGCACTTGTAAATGCAGTCAGGGTTCATCTGTTAGGAGCATCCGGGGGTTTCTGTTTCTTTCTCAGGGAAAGCTGTTTGGGGCTAAGTGTTTACCCCTATTAACAATTTAAAGTTGGACTGATTAAATCTTAATTATTATTTTACTTTAGAAGAATTTTTACATGTGGACGTTTTCGAGCGATATATTTAGATATATATTTATTTTCAAAACGAAGAGCTTCTTTGATATTTGAGTGTTCAAAAGTAAATATTCATGTGAAGAAGAATAAGATAAGAGATAAGTTGATTTGATTAAGAGGCAGTGGGCTATGGTGTAATACCTGTTTGAAGATCTGTGTGATCAAAACGTTGTTTTGTACATCTTAATAAATTGCATTTTTTTGGGAGCAACAGTGTTGGTGGACATACTTCTATTTATGTTAATTTTTCATGCCCTGCACCTGATAAAACTAGATGTGCACATTCTACCTTATTTTTCTATGGTGTAATATTGACATAGGTACTGTTAGGCCCAATACCAAGTAAATGACTGGTAAGAGTATAAGTACGAGTAACGAGAAAGAGTGTTGCAAGTTAATGGGCTTGAACAACTTTATATCACTTGCACTTCTGCTCCTGAAAAGTCATTAGGGTCCACTGGTACATTTGGCATAAACATCACCCACCAAGCAGCAAATCTCCAACTTTTACATCTGTGTTTCTACAATATTCTATCACCAAATCTTTCATATGGGGTGCACATCAATTTTAAAAGTTGGCATTTTATAGAAACAAGTGGTGTTTTGGGGAACCTATACATGATGAATTCACCAGTGGATACTATGTATGTTTGCCAATAAGCAACATTAAACTGCGAGAAGAAACAGTCTGGTGCTCCATTGTATTAATAGTAAATCATGGAGAAGTTGGTGGTCATATGGCTTTGCCTCGCTGGCTTTGCTTTTTCTCCATCAGTCCCTCTTTTCTGTCCAGATTTAGCTCTATGACAGACTTAGTGTTTCTCACCTACTTCATCCTGCGTCCACCCCATAGTGCTCCCTCAAACACACTGCACAGGGGAAAAAAAGAAAGAAAAAACAGGTCACAATACTGTGGGGGTTTATATGGCACACATTTAAAGACCTGACACCCATAAAGGAGAATGACCTGCTTCTTGAATAAGACAGGTATATCATACTCCTGAGGTGTTAGTGGCGCCCATATGAGCCTGAGCACCCACTTTTACTTTATTTTTGATACAGCTTCATTCTGCCTTATTAGGTTGTATACACTGGACAGAAAGCTGAGAGAGAGAGAAAGAGATGAGAGAGAGATGAGAGAGAGATGAGAGAGAGATGAGAGAGAGAGATGATATGAGGAGGTGAACCAAAACGCTTGCCACAGATAAAGCCTCTGCGCGGCTGTGTTTCCTCTGAAGAAGAGCCTCAACTCCCTTGCAGGAGCAAGTGCAGGAGACCTTCACTTACCCAGACTGAGACGCAGGTGACGGTGTGGAAGGCATGGAGACCTTGTGGTACGGTTAAAGATAGCTGCAGACACCTCTCCATTGTTGTGACAATTATTACGCACAAACATTTTAGCTGCATTGTTTTCATCAAGGCAATGTCGCAGAGACATTGGTTCATAATAAGCATCAGCAAATCCAGAGAAGAGCACACAAGTTCCACCATGTGTTTAACAGCAGCCATTTTGAACATGAATTGTTTGAAGCTCCCAGAGGAAGGCCAATGTCGAAACGTGATGGAGTGTTGTAAGTGTTTTTAATGTCCCTAGATGAGCCCATGATATAAAGGCTTTTTTTTTTTTTTTCAAAGAAGAGTGCCTTGGACTTTTGTTCATTCAGTTGCATACTCCAAACCAAAGAGCACCTTTTTTTTTTTTTTTTTTTTTGCGCACCATTTTTGTAGCTCTCTCTGTTTTTCTTCTTTGTTCTAAGAGCACACAAGTATTTCCTTTTTATATATGTAGCTAATAGTCTGCATATTGAGTGCGCTTTCTGTTACTCTGACAACAAGACTTAAATGATGCATTTTTAAGTCAACATACTCATTTAAACCTAATTGGAATTTCCCTCCCTTTATTTAGTGCCTCAGCCTTGGAACGCCCACAAATTTTTCTCGTTTAAAATTGAGCTACTGCCTTAAAACCATGCAGCACGTTTTCCAATGTGTCTCCTTCTCGGCTCTTCAAGGCATGGCTGGGAGAATGCTCAAGTCTGATTGGCTGATGGGATGTCTATGAAATTTGTTTAAGCTAAAGTATTTGTTTAAGATGCAGTAGCCTACAGTTTAAGATAAAGTGTTTGGGAAATAGTATAGTTAGTAAAAACCAGACATTTCAGACACTACTGTTTGATCACCATTAATGTGTTGAGATTTGAGCTATCTATCTATCTATCTATCTATCTATCTATCTATCTATCTATCTATCTATCTGCCTGCCGCCCTGCCTGCCTATCTGTCTTTCTGTCCTTGTCAAGGAAATATATGATGCTCTTATTTTGAACACAAAGTCATCATCCCTCTGCACACTCCAAGCAGACCAAAAATACACTGCAGATGGGTCCATCTTCAAAAGGCCCAGAGGTCTAGAGTTTAGCTTGCAGCTATACAAGAACCTCCAGTGAAACCTTAACCCAGAGAAGGCAAGAGTTAAAGGTGATGAAAAGCGGTCATGCTATTATTTTTTACTCTTTTAGCTACGAATTGCATTTCAACAAAGCCTCAACTCACCAACACATACTCTCTAAAGTGTTATTACCTGGGACTTCATCCATTGCTTTGAGTAGAATAGTACTAATTAACACATTCAGCTTGAACCAGAAAAAACACAATGGTTTTATGGAGAGTTCCTTAGATGAAGTCATAAGTGTTGGCTTTAGGGTCATTTAGATTTCAATTAGTGAGTTTAGTGCCGTAGAAACCTCTTTTCAAAACACCAGTGCAGTAGAACTTAACATTTAAAGGATACGGCTGGTGTTTTTAAATACGTTTCTTATCGTCAACAAATCCTATGAAAATAACAAAATCAACAATGCGTTTGCTCTACTGCCGTTACTTTCCGACTTCCCATGCACCGTTTTTAGCCTTCAAACTGGAAGTCATTGGCTCCAATTGTAAGCTAAAAACATTTCAATACAGCTCACAAAGACCTAGTTTCCATAGTTACCATGAAAAGTCAGGCTATTGTAGTTATTACCAAATCAAATCCAAATGAGAACAAATTCTTCATTGCGCCGGGGACTATTTTCGGTGCTACGGAACTACTTTCCTAAGATGGAAAACGTGTTTACGGTCGGCTTATTAAGTCGTTTGAGCAAAAAGTCGACTGGCCCGGTGCATCGCAATTATGAAATATGTTGCCCAGAGCAACGGCATGGCTCTTTGACGTGTTTTTTATTGTTTTTTTAATACAATGGAGTTCTATGGCTACTGAGACGTGGCTTTATTGGGCATCGGCTACATGGACGAGACTTGTTAGCAAAACAAATTCATTGTTGATTTTGTTATTTCCATAGGATTTGTTGAGGGTAAGAAATGCATTAAAAAACACCAGCCATAGCCTTTAAACTCACACAGGAGGCAGGAGGGAGGGGGTGGGGGTGGGGGGGTCTTTATGCTCATGGAAAGGTCACACCATAGACCATAAAATAGTTGACATCCCATGAGAAACTAGTCCCCCCCTCTATGTTGCAGGAATGTTTCAGCTCCATCCAACATTCTTCATTTATACAGACTGTGTCACTGAGGACGAAATATGTACTTTGTTGGGGGTGTGGGTGGTGAGGGAGGTTGTGACGGCTAGATAGACGGGTGGCGGTGCAGGTGTGTGTGTGTGTGTGTGTGTGTTATGAGGGAGGGTAAGCAGAGTGACAGCTTGGACAGTTGAGGGGGTCATTGGCTGACTTTGAAACACCATCTCCTCCGAGGAAGATAAGAGGGTGGAAGGCTTATTGGTGGCGGCGCAGTAGACCGGAGCAGCATTTGGGCCGGTCTATCCACTGCTCTGTGATGGCTGTTATATGACCAATTCACCGTCATTTTTTTTGTCCCCGGCTACATCAACTTGACAGAGTGACAGCACCACATCAATGGGTTTAATAACCATGGTTATCGCAGGCGGGTGGCTGAATACTTCCCCTTTGTGGCCACAGTAGCAGTTTTAAGCAACACAGCCATCAGCAGGGGGAAATATTTTGATAGCTGAACTTTACATGCATGCATACACATAATGACACATATAACCACAGTAGACTCTAACCACACACACTGGACTCTTTTCTGTCTTTCTATCTCGGTTGGACTATGACAGGGTGGCTTAAGGCAACAAACAAAAGTGTAGCAGGCTGATTATTATTATTTGCTTCCCGCTGTTTTTTTTTTCCGGTTCTTGTCAGCTGAGAAGCTTTGATTGACACAAGCAAAAAAGATGTGCCTTTCAGTTATGAAAAAAAAAGAATATGATTTACTAAATGGCATTTAAAATAAGGGAAATTACACCCTTTGGGCAGATAGATTTGATAAATACAGACAGTCTGTGTTTTGATTTTTTTTTTTTTTGTCCCAAGGGCGGCTTGAATTTACAGAGTAATTAGTTGAGTAGAATACACCCTCTAATTTACCCCCAGCCCATCCTGCTCTCCTCTGCAGCAAAGTTTACATTTGGTAATGAATTAAGAGCCTTGTGCTATTAAAAGGGGGTTTTGCTGACATCTCTATAAGCTCAAGATAAGCTGGGCCTAAATCAAGAAAAATGCAGACAAAGCACATTGCAGTCCAAGGAAATCTTAGTGAGAAGAGCTTTCAGTGGAAGATAACAGTAGGTATATTTGCCTATGCATTACTCATAAAATGTCCTGGTTTTGTCTTAATTTGAAAATGCTTTTACAGAGAGTCTCTCACATAAAACTGTTCAAAGGCACAAGAAAATGCTTTTTAATGTTGCTGCTTTATATAGTATAAGCTGAAATACTGTCAAATTGTACAGTGTAATTTAAACTAGTTTCTTTATACAGATTTTTTCATTTCACCTTTATTTGACAGTGTGACAGCAGCACAATGCACAATCCTCCACTGTGGGCAATACCAATATGTTGCACTCCTTAACTGTGGCCTTCAAATCTGCAACCACAGTGTAGTCATCTGTTATAGGCTATAATTACACAGTCTGTTACTGCCACACTCTTTCATGGCATGGCATAATACAGTGTATATACCCTGGGGGTGGAGGCTCACGCCAACAAAGGAGAGTAAATGACGTTTGTCCCCTTTTGTGGAATCTGTGATTTTCTGCACGCCTGCCCCGGTCCCTGGTGGCGCCTTTATTCCATCCGATCACATGTATATTGACTGGATACTGCTGTGTGTCCCGCTCCTGGAGAGAGGAAAACTTTGATGTTGAGCTGAATCCTGACAGTTGGCATGCAACCTAATCCAGCAACTACTGTAGTCTCCTGTCTCCATCTCTCTCCGCAACATGTCATACATGTGCACACCTTCCATGGAATAGGCTATCTTGAGAAGGTGCTCATCAAAACAAATACATGTGACATGCATGTGAATTAGCTTCACTGTGTGGGTTCAGAATCGTGTCCTGCAATTATGCCAAAAACAAGCAGTAACTGATATCTGAAGATTCAGTTCACCTCTCAATGGTAGTACGGTGACCTGGTTATATTGGACAGATCGTTTCATAACTGTCAGGTCACAGGTTTGATTCATACAACAATCAATGTGTCCATCCCTGTAAAACTGTCCTTGAGCAAGCCAGTGAACTCCTACGTGTTGCATGATTCATATCTCAGAGAGATATGTGATTTCTACTGGATGTTAAATATATACAGTATCGTCGCTGTCATCGCGGGTGAAAATCTAGTATCTCCAGAATGTCAACTTTTCAGAAACTAAGAAACACAACCCTTGTTTTTAGCTTGATGACAATGCATTTTTGACATTATCCAATGGGTTTTGAAATGGTTTCATAAGCAGAAGAGGTGTCGAACGTTGAAAAGTGAAAAACATTAAAGTGAAAACATGAAAATCCCACAACAACAGGGACATGTAGAGTGAAATGTATAGTCTACTCTCCATACTATGCCTTGCACTGCCTCTTTGCGCTGAATGTGAGGTTCTGATGCCGTTATACACGTGTGTCATACTGTGAATTAACTCTGCAGATAGTCAATGTCTGCACCTATACGTCGCAAAGTTAAATTCCTGTATATTTAGTGATAGGCGGCAGAGCGGCCTGGTGGAGAGACTGTTCTTCAAGTCGCTGAATCCCTACCAGCTCCGAGGTCCTCTGACGTGAAGTGAAAAGAGGATTTCTGGAGATCAATAAAGGATCACACCATCATCGGGAGATCAAGGGTAACTGTTGCATGGCAGTGATACAACACAGTGATGATCACATTTTAATGGCAAGCTGAAAACTGGAAAGAAAAGAGTAAAGTAGCAGTTTTCTTCTGGTAATTCTTGAGGTTCTGGGTAAGAGGGGCAATTCAATACAAAACATATCCATGTACAGTACATGTTGTAATACTTGCATTTCATTGTATTCCTTCTTTCATTTCATTGTATTCCTTCTTTAAGATGGTGTTCTATTTTGAAGTCCTTTATCTCGCATGATGTTTAATTGACTTTTTAAACTTGATTTTTCTTGTTGTAAAGCACTTTGTAACTATAAATAACGTTTATTATTGTTATTATTACTTACATGTTGTAACTAAATATATAGTATAATAGTTGTTTGTTTTATGATTAATTTGTTGTATGTTAAAGGAGAAAATTTCATATCACCGTTTTGCTGTTCATCTGTTTTATTAAATTAGGTGACAAAATGATGTCTAAATCAGAAAGCATCTACCGATATTATCCACACCTATAAATATGTAAAGTTGTGGTGAATCAAAACCAGAATCACCTAAATTGCAACAATAAATGTAGAGGAATTTATCTTGGCGACATTGGTGCAGATGGTGCAAACTGACAGTATGTGCATGTCTGGTCCCTATCTTAGGAATTACAATTTCCCAGTATTGGTGTACACATGTGACTGAGGATGTCAATGTTGAAAATTGATTTTGTTCTAGCTGTTAGACTAAAGGTTTGTTTGTTTTTTTCCATTTCCATTTTGTTTTCAAATCGGTTTCAGATTAGCTCCAGTTAATGAACAACACTGATTAACACCCCTCTCTTAATAACTTGCTATAAATCTTGGTGCTACTGTTGATGAATCAGGATGCTTGTCTTGTGGACAAGTGTGGATAAAAAACCAGAATTATAAATTTGAAAATTCTTAAGTAAAGTCATGAATGCCAAAAGTAACATTTTTAGAGGAAAGCTATGAATCAATAGACTTCAACCAAAATGAGAATTGTTTTAAAATCACATTTGGACATTTAGAACATAAACACTAATACAGTGCAGTAGTTTGAAAATGAAAAAAAAAGATGAATGAAAAATGAAAGTCCAGTGACGTCAAAGAAACTGGACTTTCAGACACCCTCAGACACCCTGATGAAGACTAAAGCCGATACACATTGGTGTTTTTAAAATGTTGTAGCACATTTTAATAAAGGTTTTTTAAAGTCTGGGATCAATTTCCCACTTTTTTCATTAAAGTACCTTATCCCTGTCCAAGAGCACCTGAGGTTGTTTGAATACCGAAAGCGCTCCTGTTACCTTTCTTCTTCTACATGGTGACACTGTTGTGAAGTGATCGCTGGGAAACACCAAACCAATGATTGTTTATCATCAAGGTGTCGCCAAAATCAAGAAAAATAAGAATCCTATT
This sequence comes from Centroberyx gerrardi, assembly GCF_048128805.1. Classification (NCBI taxonomy): domain Eukaryota; kingdom Metazoa; phylum Chordata; class Actinopteri; order Beryciformes; family Berycidae; genus Centroberyx; species Centroberyx gerrardi. Next base: position 8,990,125 of record NC_135998.1, on the reverse strand, counting down.
TCGTATCACTTTAGAGAGTATCTGAACCCCAACAAAATCTGTGGTGAAGCCTGACACCTATGGCAAAAAGTAGGGTACTGAACTGGCCCTCTGCTATTGGCTGGTGCCAGGTGATGTCACCCTCTATAGTACAACGGGTGGTGACATCACCTGGCACCAAAGACCAGCCAATAGCAGAAGACCAGATCAGTACCCTACTCTTTAAAGTTAGGATAAGGTTTTGGTCATGGTTAAATAAGAAATAAATAATAATAAAAAAAATGGTTAGGGTTAAAAATGAAAATGTCACTCATAGTAGAAATCATCTTGGTATGAGTTGGGAATTGAACCCAAGTTGTCAGAGTTGAAGGCAGATGTTTCCACCCATCCAGCACCCTGATCCTGACTTTCCACTGTGCTATTTCAATGTCAAACTACTGCCTGTTGCAAGCTGTGTCTCCTCCACATAATCCATTTGTGGTGAGGAAACACATTTCTCTCACTTTTCGTGCATGGATCATGTATTTATTTATATTTGAAGACATCATGCTCATTTGTCACTGGCATAGAGGGGGCGCTACAGAGCCTTAGCTAAAGTGGCACAATATGAGAATTTATTCAGCATCAAAATTCATGCAGGTTACCAGCTGTCCTTTCAAATGGTCCCCCACAGGCTTCACCTACCTTGGGATAAGAGTTTCACTAGACCTGACAGAGCTATGGAAGCTTAATTTCTCTCCAATAGCAACTAAAATAAAGAAGGATTTAGACAGATGGCATGATCTCCCCTTATCCTTCATGGGGTGCATTAGTTTAATTAAAATGAATGTCTTCCCCCGGCTCTTATATCCTCTACAAACCCTTATGGTTCTCCAAGAAGGTTGCTCTTGATATGGAGAGGGCATTCTCTAGATTCATATGGCATGGCAAGAGACCTAGACAGAAAACGAAAACACTACAGTTGCCCTCTGACAGGGGAGGCCTGGCCCTGCCAAACATATTTTTTTACAACTGGGCATGCCATGCTCGCTTCCTATGGGAATGGTTACATGCTCATCTTGAATCCAAGCCCTTTTTAGATTCGTGGTCCTCTCTGCCTTCCTCGTTATGGAGCTTGGTCATGGGTGATAGGAAGAAGTTACCTAGGGATATCAAGAATAATCCGATTATATACAATAGAATCAGAGTGTGGCAGGAAATCTGTAAACATTTGGGTAGGGGAAATTGCGCCTCATTCCTGACCCCTCTCATAAGGAACCAGGATTTTCCGCCAGGTCTCCCTCCCAATATTTTTGACTCGTGGCATGACAATGGGGCACGTGTGATTGGAGACTTATACCATGATGGGGCACTAATGACTTTCCAACAACTACAGTCACAATTCAGTATCCCTAAAGAACACTATTATGGTTTCCTCCAGATCCGCCATTTTGTTAGATCTAAGAGTTTACCTCCTCCGGACTCAGTCATATACAATGATGTAGAGAGGTTCCTTACTGACCAAAAAGGTATCATCCATTTTATTTCCACCTTCTATGCACTGCTAAACTCTCTCAGCCCAGGTGATATCACAAGCATCTCACAGAAATGGGAGAGAGATCTTGACACTGAGTATATTGAGGATGATTGGCAGGAGGCCATTAAGGTGTTTAGGTCCACCTTTACATGTAATAGACTGAGAGAGAGACAGTATAAAATACTACACCGTCTACATATAACTCCTCACCCCTGTGTAATAAGTGTCAAAGAGAGATTGGAACATATTACCATTACTTTTGGCAATGTAAATTGATTAAAAGATTTTGGGGTACAATTTCTCAGGAACTGAGTGGCATCTTTCAGGTAAAGGTTAAGAGAGACCCAGGCCTTTTCATTCTTGGCCTTCCCCTTAAAGGAGGTGACTCTAACCCATTTACAGTTCAAACTATGTGACAAATTACTATTATTGGCCAGAAAATGTATTTTGATTAACTGGACCAAGGATAAGCCACCTACTGCAACACTGTGGTACAGGGAGATATTCAGGGTCCTCCCTCACGAAAGAATTGGTGCAGTTCTGAAGGGTAATGAGAGGTCCTTTACTGAAATGTGGTCTCCTTTGCTTGACTACTTACTTGGGGAATTGACTTGGTTAGTGCTGAGGGGCCAGTGCTCCTTGCAATGGCCACACCCATCCAGAATAGACTCATAAGTGTCTTTCTCTTCTATTTCGTTGCTTAATACTGCCATGTTTAAGTGTTTTAACTCAACTTAATTCTACTTCTTGTATCACTGTGTACTATAGTAAAATGTTAAAGTTGGTGTGACTATTATATATGGCTACACTAATCAATGATGTGTCTATATGCAGGACAATATGGAGGGAAGCTTCTGTGTGTAATGTCAAGGTGAGGGAGGGGGGCGGTCAGCTGGGAGATTTCTCTGTTGAGAATGGATGGATGGCACTATTTTATTTTTATTATTCTTATTAGATTTTTTTTTTTTCTTTCCATTTCTATCTGTGTGTTATTGATATGATGGCAAAATGTATAACTCTTGTTTCTGTTGAAAACCAATAAAATTCTGTTTAAAAAAAAAAAAAAAAAATTCATGCAGGTGTGGCAACTTTGCCAATTGTATTCACAACTTAAAGTTCTGTTCTTTTATCTGTGCTTACAACATTTATTGGACTGTCAAGAATGGCGCCTTCTCTCTGTGAGAACTTGACTAAACTGTCGTAACTGTATTTATTTGAAAAACATGATGGTGCACATTGTTCGCAAGCCTTTTCATGTTGACATTTGCTTTTGTCTGGCTCCTGTGGAGAGATTGTGAATGCATAAAAGTGCCTATTTCTTGAATCACTTTACCGTGCCGCCCTATTTCACTTTACTTCCCCGGTTTGTTTCTTTTTCCCCCAAGGTTGACAGGTTTATCATTAAAATGATTTTTTTTCCTGTGCTAAAAGGCAATAGGTTCAGTCCTCATATTCATTCAAAGATTATATACCTATTTTTGTATTATAAGCGCTGACAGTCAATACAGTGCAGCACTTGACAAACTATTTACCACAGACTGGATCAAATAGAATAGGAAATCAAGTATTCCTAATTACTGGCTCTGGAGTACAGAAGGATATTTTGTTTTTGTTTTTGTTTTGTTTCTTTTTTTTCTCACCAACCTCAGGCTATACATTTTGATATAAAATTTCCTTCTATATCCATTTCACTGTTTTGCACTCACGAAAACTATAACTATTTCCCTATTTTTGCATTCACACAAACACATTTACATAAACATTTAATAATAAACAATCTGATATTTCACACCATATTTGTTTGTACATTGTTTCTATCATTATTTCCATTAATGCACAGATGGATGCATTAAAATTAAATTACTGTGCCCCCACATAGGCACATGCGAAAACAATTGCTCCTATATTTTCCTGGATCCCATTATTGCAAGCTGCCAGGCACTGTGTTATGCCGTGATACTGTTAAATTGTTTTTCTAAGGAAAATGCTCTCAAATTTAGAAACGTTTATGTAATCCTTGTTTCATTTGCATATGACCATGCATAGTTTGTGGGAGTGGGAGTGAAATCATCACTCTACTAGATGATTGTGTACCAGCCTCGGGGGATTCAGAACTTGACTCCAACCGCTCCTCAATCCCTTGACAATGGAAATAGATTGATGTCTTTGGAATGCCCTCCAGAGTCCCTTTCTTCACAATGGCAAGATGTGGTGACAGTGTTACTAGATGTGACTTAAACTGCAGGCTTTTTACAGATGGTCAGAACACCTATGTTGACATCAAACTATTCATTTAGGTAAACATTCGAAAGGCAATTTAATATTTCATACTCAGCTTGGCCTGCAGAGATGGATCATGCAGCATATCATTAGTCCATGAATAAGTGTGCCTGTTTTGCTAATGACAGTGAAAGCAAAGCCCTGGGCTTATCTTGCCATTTCCCACCTCCGGGTTCTGCTGACTCTGGCTCTAGTGTTTTTCGTCAGGTGTAGAGGCGACAGACGTTTGCTGTTCTTATTAATCACGCTTGATCCTGGCAGAGAATTAACAATAAGCAGTATAGGGTGATTATCAGCATGTACAGTATTCAGCATGTACAGTATTCAACTTTGAGAGCCAATTTGTCACACTGAGTCATGTTCAATGTTCTTCTGAAATACCTGATAAACACAACCCTGTGACCACGTAACAGTTAATGTAACGTTAAACTTCCAATAAAGACTGTCTCTCAAATAGAAGCCGGATCCCTATAACAATAGCTGGGGAGTGTTGTGTGTATGCGGGAATAGAGGCCAGTTCCCAATAAAAGCTGTGTAAAAAAATATGGAAGAATTTACCAGAGAGGAGTCTAAATCTACAATATATGAAAGGTTTAATTCCAAAATGCTATGTTTCCATTTTGGAAAGATTTTGCTTCCTAAATTTCCTAACAGATGAATCTATCTTCAAAAACATAACAGTTTTGTAAGTAAAGGTCTTAAGATGAGTCCTAACTTCAGTAGTTACTGATAATGGACTTTACTGTAATACCAGCCATCATTTTGTTAGAGGTGTCCACATTTTCAAATGGTGGATATCTGATTTTATAGTCTATATTCTTAATTTATAGGCTAAAATTATAAAAAAGTTAAATGGCTAAAATATCACAAAATATATTACCTAAATGAGTGGAACCCACTGACATGCTTATCTCATTGCCTGGAAATTCATTAAGCAATCATAACTCTACTGCTTGGATAGCAAGTTGACGGTCTAAGGTTGGTGGGTGTTTATTCTTTTCATAATGTGGGCATTGTGAAGCCCTGTGAGACTGTAACTGTGATACAACATTGCTCCTGTTTGTTAGTCAATATGTAACAGAGAGTTTTTCTATTGTGTTTTTTTTGTTTTGTTTTTTTCACTTTTGGGGCTTTGGCAGTTTTTGTTTCATTCCATTTTGATGCAGTGATGCTTTGTTTGCAAGACTGATGACCAGTATGCTCAGGTGACCTATATGTTACCAATAATATGTCCCATTTTTTATGACAAAGTTGTGATTATTTCAGCCAGATATTCATTATTATTATGAATATTATGATTATTATAATAGTAATAGTAGTAGTAGTAGTATTAGTATCTGACATCAGTTGCTTATACAATAATATTTTTAGGCTACAGGCCTAAAAAAAGATTTGTATAAATCTGAGCAGCATGAATAACAATACATTCTCTCATTTTTAAGTATACTGGGTAGACCTGCCAAAAGAAATAATGGCCTGTCTTTAATAGCAGCCTGTCTCTAATAACAGCCCTGTCTCTCTTTTGTTGAGGTAAATGAAGGCCCCAACATTACTGAACGTTTTACAACAAATATTAATGGGCTGATAAATGGACTGCATTTATATAGCACTTTTTTAGTCTACTGACCACTCAAAGCGCTTTACAGTAATGCCTACATTCACCCACTCACACACACATTCATACACCGATGGCGGCAAGCTACCACACAGGGTGCCGGCACAACCATCGGGAGCAATTTGGGGTTAAGTATCTTGCCCAAGGACACTTCGACATGCGGACCGGAGGAGCCGGGGATCGAACCACCGACCTTCTGATTAGTGGACGACCCGCTCTACCTCCTGAGCCACAGCCACCCCTAATGATCTCCTCTGATCTTCTGTTGTACTCTATAGCTGGTGACATCATCTGGCACCAACGATCAGCCAATAGCAGATGGCAATTTCAGTAGCATACATAAAATAAATTTACTGCACATCATTATTTTGTATATAGGCCTCTTTATAAGTGTGCTTAACAGGCCTTTTTCATCTTCAAACAGTAGCCTACCTCTTAAGAACAAGCAGCATGTTTTTTTTTTACAAAGAGAAGCATCTCAGCTTTGTCACAGTGTAGTCTATTTCTCTTCTCATTTATAACGTGGGAAGCGGCGCTGAACAGCCTCTCGCTATCTGTGCTGGTGCATGGGGCAGATAGTTATCTGCATGCCATCTGTGCCAGAGCAGGGAAATGGCGGTGGTTATTTCCCCAGTATCCAAGTGGGTTCCCATTTCTGGGGATCGGGACCTCTGTCTGGTATAAATCCACTTCATGTGTTGCGTTCGACTTCGGCCTTACTGGTCCACTCTCCTTAAGAATCTCATCAAACATGTCATGTAGAGAGGAGTGTGCGCCCCTTCCATGCATGCCCTTTTCAGCGGTGGGTTGTCAACATCGTGCGCCTCATCCCCGTCACCAGCAGGCCTATCCATCTCCAGTTGCGCATCCAGCATGTCTTGTGCACACTGTTTTGCGCCCCCATCAAAATAGCAGTCCTTATACCTGAGATCTATCAATGTTGCAATGCAGTAGATGGGGTTGGACTCAATTTCATCGAAGCGTTTGTTTACAGACTCTAACAGTGTGGACTTGTTGTTTTAACACCACGGTCTGTGTCCACATTCCTACTTAAAAGGCGTTTCAGAGCCCTTACCGATGGAATCACGTCAGCAGCCGATGCTTCAGATGCGCTGATTTCTCTTGTTAATTGTTCAAACGGAGAAAGAAGAGTGAGCATATTTTCAACAAGTCCCCACTGGTGCGCACTGAGTGTTGCGGGAAGCTCATAATCTGCTGCATATGCAGCAGATTAGAGTTCCAGCGCGTGGAAACATCTTGCTGGAGCATTTTTGTTGGCATCCCCAACTGGATCTGTATATCCTGTAGGCGTGAGTAGGCAAGTGGGGAATGCTTGAAGTGGCCTACAATTTTTCTGCCTATTGCCACCACATCTGAGATGCTCCGCTGACTCAGCACACCCTCGTGGACTGCCAGCTGGAGGGTATGTGCCATGCACCCAAAGCTTGTGAGTCCACTGTCCTCCATTGCTTTTTTCATATTATCTCTCACGACCGCATGCACCTGTGGTTTCTTAATTTTCCACGTCTCAAATAATTTAACAAATGCTGCAGAGATTGCCGTTGCAGTGTGAGAGCCGGTGAAGTTCTGTGAGTACAACACAGCTTTAATCATTTTGAAGTCTTCGTTTATCCATTGCGCTGTGAGGCTAAGCATACTCACGGGACTGACTTCAGAGCTCCATATAACAAGGTTACTAAATTGAACAAGAACACGAAAAAAGAATATTATGAACAGAAAATCAGCAATGCTAAAAATGATAGCAAGAAAATATGGATGACACTGAATGAAATTATGAGAAGGAAATCAAACATGGACACCACTTATGTAGATTGTGAGGGTGTTTTTATCACGAAGCCTCAGGAAATTGCAAACTATTTTAACAATTTTTTCATTAACAAAATTGAAAAATTAAGAGCTAGCATGGCTCCAACGCATAGCTCTCTGTCATATGCTTTGATTAAGAATAATATTATGAAGGAGAAGCAGTGCACATTTGAGTTCAAACAAGTAGATGCAGATATGGTCGAGAAAATGTTGTTACACCTTTCTGATAATACATCTCCAGGTATTGACAACATGGATGGCAAACTACTCAAGGTTGCAGCCAGATATTTATCTGTCCCTATATGTCATATTTTTAACAGATGTTTGACCAGTTCTGTGTGCCCCGCACTATGGAAAGAATCTAAAGTCATACCATTGCCAAAAGATAAAAAGGCTGCATTCTCAGGGGCCAACAGTAGGCCCATTAGCCTACTACCAGTACTCAGCAAAATTTTGGAGAGGATAGTTTTCAATCAAATTCAACATTATTTTCTTAGCAATGAACTAATAGCAAAATCCCAACATGCATACAGAGCTGGTCACTCAACTAACTCTGCTATAGTTCGCATGACGGATAACTGGTTAAAAGAAATGGACAACAAAAAAATGGTTGGAACTGTGATGCTTGATTTCAGTGCAGCTTTCGATGTCATTGATCATGAGCTGCTAAAAACCAAACTAAAGGGCTATGGTTTCTTATCTACTGCTCTCTCTTGGATGGAGAGCTATCTGTCTGGGAGAAAGCAAAGAGTGTTTTTTAACGGAAGCTTCTCAGAAAGCAAAGATGTATTCTGTGCAGTCCCACAAGGCAGCTGCCTGGGCCCAATTCTATTTTCCATTTTCACCAACGATCTGCCCTATGTCCTGGAACAGGCAAATATAGTAATGTATGCAGATGACTCAACCATGTTTTGTGCTGCGTCAACATGTAAAGAACTAAATGAAGTATTATGCTATGAATTAAAATCTGTGTCTGATTGGGTAGAGGAAAATAAATTGATCTTGAATGTATCCAAGACAAAGTGCATTGTCTTTGGCACTAGAAGAATGCTTGCCAGGGACTCCCGTTTAAATCTATCTATGGGGGGGACCCCAATACAGCAAGTTAGAAAAACTAAATTACTTGGCGTCATAATCGATGATCGTTTGGCATGGTCAGACCATATTGACGCTATTGTTGTAAAAATGTGGCAGGGTATTGCTATGACGCGAAAATGCTCTCTCTATGTAACACCATCAATTAGGAATCAGGTGACACAGGCACTTGTTCTCTCACACCTAGGGTACTGTATGGTTGTGTGGTCCTGCGCAGCAAAAAAAGATATCAAAAAACTCCAGCTCGCACAAAATAGAGCCGCAAGACTAGCTCTTCACTGCTTTTAAAACTAATGTCACAAAGATGCACCGCAGTCTGTCATGGCTGACCGTTGAGGCTAAATTAACATCCAGCCTTCTCATATTTGCCCGAAATGCAATAGTAGACGGAAAACCGGACTTCTTCATAGAACAACTTGTACGGACAGGTCTAAAGCACAATCATCAAACTAGACAGGTCAGCATGGGTCATATTGAACTTCCAAAGCCAAAAACAAATCAACTTAAAAACTCAGTCATTTATAGAGCCTCCAGCCAGTGGAACTCATTACCTACACACATTAAACAAATCAGAAGCAAATACCTATTCAAAAAATCACTCAAACAGAAACTAATGAGAGAGGCCACACAACAGGAATGATGCCACCTGTTATGATGTTTTGTTTGGGATTTCAACTCATTAGTTTGTTTGGTAACCTCTGTACATGCATTGGTTATCTGATATTTTGATTACTTGACCTTTAATTATGTAATTTTTTTCTAGACTGACGGGGTGTCAGTCAATGTTTGTATGTCTGTATGCTGTCAGTGTTTGTATAATTTTATGTGGACCCCAGGAAGATTAGCAACCGCTGTAGCGGAAGCTAATGGGGATCCGAATAAAGAATAAAGAAAGAATATCAGTCATAAAACTGATGTCGGATGAAACGGATGTCACGGGCCAACAGCTTTTTGATGTGTGTGGCTACAACACTGTATAATTCGGCTAGGCAGACGTGGGAAAAATAACGCCGACTTGGCAGTGTGTAGCGGGGCTCAAGGTACTCAATAAGCCTCCGAAACCCCACGTCCTCCACGACGGAGAAAGGCTGATCATCTAGGGCAATAAACTCCATCACCTTGTTTGTGATACCTTTTGCTCTGACGCTGTCCTTCAGTAACTTCTGGGCTCTCTCGAATGTTGGGTTAGCTTAGACTGCGTCTGGCTGTTAGCTTTCCCTTTGTTATTAGCCACTGTAGCTTTCAAGTATTCATTGTATTGTGCGACATGTCGTACTTTTAAATGGTTGATCAGATTTGTTGTGTTATAATCTTTGGTCGATTTCCCTCCTCTTGAAATTCCACTGGAGCATATGTTGCAAATTGCAATGCAGTTGTCTTTCTCCGACACCTTGTAATACGCCCACACTGCCGACATTTTCTAAACTTGACAACAGCTTTATTTTTTGTCACTGGTTTCTGGTCTCTTCTCTGGTCTTAGAGTACTCTTACTTAACATTGACAACTTCTCCCACAAGGCTGAATCAGTAAACACAACGACCGGAAATGGATCTTCACAGTATTGTTACCTCATGCTGACAGGCTGTCCTTCCATTCAAACTTGAACGTCTTTGGAACAGATTAGTGACGCAATATATGTTAATGAGCATCGGCCACTGCCATCGGCGGATTTAATCTTATCGGCCGATCAGCCGATTGTAGTCAACAATGCAAAAATCGGCCATTTCCGATATTCAACCAATATATCTGTGCATCACTAATATTTATATTTATTTATTTATAAACTTTGCATTGTCTCTTGTTTTCATACAATGGGGCATGGTCTTTTATGAAAGCATTACAGTAAGCTGCACAACACAGTGCTTTTTTTTAGATGCCTCTTAACTGTTGTAAACTGTCAGGTTCATTATGACATGAGTCACTGCGTTACTTCAGTTTCTTGCACACAATCCAGACTGACAACAAAAATAAAATAATGAGCTCAAACATGAAATGGCTTCCTGTGGTGTCCCTTAGCTTGAAATACACTGGTGTTTGGCAAGAGACAGTCTTTCTCGGCCAAGAAATACACCATGTTAAGCTGTGCCCACCACCACCACCACCACCCCCCAGGCTACTGGGAGTTCCTCTGTCTCCTGTTGGTTTCACTCAAAAACCAAAACAAGTGCACAGCGAAAGCAAACTGTGTGCTCGCGTGTGCATGTGTGTGCTTTGTTTGGACGCACGTATTTGCCCAAATGTTTATGTGTGTGTGTGTGTGTCTATTCGTCTCTGCCTTTCTGTTTTTGTGTATGTAGTGTCTATTTTGTAGTTTTCATATGGATATGCATTCTGCATGCCAAGAACATTGTCTTTTGTTTTGTCCCTAAAAAGCTGGAGGCAGACTCTGAAGTGCAGGTTACCAAGCCTAATGTTCATACAGGATTAACATCTAAGAAAGCAAAGGACTCCTGGGGGTTTGGGCCTGGTGCTATGTGACATGCCTTCTTCCCAGCCAATCAGGTTTGAGTATTCAACAGCCAGTTTATAATGTGCGTTATTGTCCTCTGGGGTAGTACAAAAGTGAGCTCTATTTTTGCCAGAGGAATTATGCTTTTTATTGCAGGTGCATGTGTTTGCGTATGTATGTATGTGTGTGTGTGTGTGTGTGTGTGTGTGTGTGTTTGTGTGTGTGTGTACATGGCTGTGTAAGCATGCATATGCAGATGGAGTGAAACTGAATAAAAATACTGATTTGTTGTGATGCCAAAAGTTTGTGAGAGATATGAGGTAGAGCAGCAAGTTTTTCATTATGGCTGATCAAAGTGCCATTGGCCTGTGTTGTTTAGTGAAATGAAATGCTGCATGTTTTAAAGAAGGAAGACTAGTGGAAGAATGATCTTGAATTTGAATGGAAAGGGAGGGAAAGGGAAAGAAAGCAAAGAAATGCCATGGGGTTAATTAACTCTGGAGGTGACTTGAGAATGCAGCACAACTTGAATAAGGTTCATGGTAATAAAATTTGTTTGTATTTGTGAACCTTGTATTGAATGTCAAGATTATTGCTGTGTCTCTTTTTTGCTTTTTTGAAATTTAATTGAAATTTTGCTGAGTGCGTTTTTCATGTCCTCCATCTGGGAGATGTACAACTGAGGCTATTATCTTTTCTGCCCAAATAAGGGATTCTGGTTCCATCATCTTGTCAGACTAATGGGAAAATTAATAGGGGTGTAAAATAATTGCCTCTAACTATGTCCGATGCCAACATTGACTATTTTGCTTAAGATCTTTGGATTTAACATGGGCTTCTTTATTTGTTAAGGTGGATGCAGACCAGTTTCTAAAAATTGCATTTCAGCATTTGGCGCTGATGTCACCTGCTCTGTGCCTTCTAGCAGAGATGGCTCCCATGACACAACATCTGCACCTAGTTTGTTAGCAATTTTTTTTTAAAATAGATTAAGGGTTGATAACACATATAATAAATTAGCCCTGCAATATTTCTAATGTCATGGTTTCTGAGAGGTCAAAGCGATTGATTAACGGGGGCCAGAATTCCTATTTATTTTCATACATAAGCAAAAAATAAAGGGAACCGGACAAGATACGGGTCCTCAAAATGACAACAGTTTGGTGATATGTTTGGATGTGCTTTTTATGTGAAGGGAAAAACAACAGAGGAAAAGGCATGGCAAAAAAATAAAATAAATTATTAATGTGAGTTGTTTTGTTCATCATTTTTCAAAGAAACTAGAGGAATATGAATTGAACTTTGGAATACAACTGTCCTACACAAATTACTGCTACAAAAATAGTTACGCATTATCTTTGTGCAACAACTACATGATAAAATATGGTATTATGTCGTGTGTTTAGAAATCTGATTTCCGTCCTCAAATCTGTGAACGGTAAAGCGAAAAAGGAAATGTACTATGAAAGCAGCTAAATGTATCTTGACATCCTCCTTTATCATTGCATATCTCAGTGTCAATGAGCGGTCAACAGCAAGGGCACTCATACTCTGAGTAGCATGAACTATTCCTATTGTGTCACCAGGTACACATCATTTGCCAGCAATAGTCATTAAAATTGCAATATTTCTATTGAATTATGAGAAGTGTAATTAGTTTCATTTCTCCTTGAATAAAGCCTTTCATGTAAGCATTCATGAGCTGGAGTTTTTTCAAGAGCTATTTGGAAAACTACATTCCCTCCCCTAATTAGAGCCATCAATCTCACAGGATGTAAGGCAGGCAGAGAGTATTCCAGCTCATGCTCAAAGTGTGCTCTGTACACTGAATTATAAAGGCGCCTCCACTGCTTAGGAAATTATAATCAAGATGAAGAGGCATGTTAACGAAGAGGTAATTATGGGGTGAGTGCATTTTGTTGTTGTAGTTCTCTATAGCATTGACATCACTAAAATCTACATGACACACAATAACTTCTATCAACACAATAACTTCTTCAACTGTAATTAGTTTTCACTATTTGATTATGGTGATTGCTTTGATTTGAAACACAGTCTAAGTGTGTCTTGTGTGCCCTATACAGCAAGAGTGAGACAGACAGACAGACAGACAGACAGACAGACAGACAGACAGACAGAGAATGTGATAGATGCGTACATAAAAGTAAAGATAGACTTAGGGTTGTCTGGACTGTCAGGATGCTAATGCTGTCGATGTTGATGTTGTCTTGGGAGAAAAAAACAAGGGAGCAGATTTATTCCAAATGAACAATTAAGAGCATAGGTTTACCAGAGGCACAACAAGACAATGCACTTAGGCCTCATTACTTTTTGAGCACCGGTGAGATCCTGTGTTCAGTCAGGCCTAAAGTGCCATAGATTTCAGAACTTCTTCGCCAAAGTTCTCTGTATCTGCTGTACCTCACCAAAAACAAAGCTTTGTAGATTAGCTCAACACTAAATCCATATAGTTGGTGTTTAATATTATGTTCCATGTAGGACACAATAATGTAAAGATTCTAAAAAATGATCCAAAAAAAGAGAACATATTTGGGATTTGCCTAATAATTCCTTTTGGGGGTTGGAGATATGGTGCAGCTATACAATGGCTACATCAATACATCAGGACAAACATATATATAACAGACCTATTAGGAAAATGTAATTGTAAGGAGCGTAGCACTGTCATTAAGTTATGTATATCTTTTGTTTACTGTTTTATCTAGTTTATTCATCAGTGTTTTAGTGCCTACATTGTTTTTACCCTGTAGCTCCCATTGATTGCAGTGCAGTTCAAGAGTACAGGGAGGTTTGAGCTTTCCACCATGACAAAATTTTAGCTATTGAGAGTCTGCAACATGGCAACTTACGTTTGTTTATGACAGAAATTAGGTTACTAGCAATTAATGCTACCTTGGGGTAAGCATCTAGTCAGTTTTGCTAGTTTGGTCATTTTGCTAGGTCAATTTGACCATTTCCACAGTTTGGGGCATTTCTGGATTGTATTTACTAAAATAAAAAATAATTTACTAATAGGCAGTAAGATGATCCTCACAATGATATACAGACAAGTGTGTATTTTGGATGCATATTAGAGGCATTATTATTAGATGCATATTGGAGGCTTAAGAAGCCTGAGCTGGTTTGGGAAGTTGAGAGGTACTAATTTGATATAGTTGGGCTCACTTCAACAGACGGCATTAGAACCAAATTCTTTAATAGGAGATGGTCTCTCTCCTACTCAAGAGATGTCCAGGGTGAGAGACACCCAGCGGGTGGGGTTATTTACAAGTCCCTGGTTGGCTGCTGCACAGTTGGTGTTTCTCCCGGTGGATGAGAGGTTCGCCTCAATGTGTTCCAACTATCGTGGAATCACACGCTCAGCCACCCTGAGAAATCCTATGCTAAGGTGCTGGAAAGGATACTCCAGCCAATTGTCAAACCTCATATTCAGGAGGAGCAATGCGGACCCCGTCCTGGCTGTGGAACAGTGGACCAGCTTGTCACCCTCACCACAATCGAGGGGTCATGGGAATTTGCTAATCCTGTCTACGTGTGTTTTGTGGATTTGGCAAAGGCTTATAACCTAGCAAGTTTACTAGTTTACCAAGTTCACTCGCTCGCTTCATTGATTCCGCCATTACGAGAATTTTTTCAGAAATGTGAGGGGGAGAGGGCCGCTTTCAAACAGCGAGGGAGGAGACAAGCTAGTTTTAAAAAAATGAAAAGCTACTGAATAGACCAGGAGGAGCTTTGTTCCAGAGTGGAATTTGACAACAAGCTTTAGAAAAGAGGTGAAAACAGCAACACAGCTGGCTGCTGTGTGGATATTGATTTATATCATTACGTCTCAATGAAATCTCCACATAGCACACATTAGGATTGGTTATAAGGTCTGATATCGCTTATTGCAGGTGTAAGACAAGATCTCAGGCCAGTGATGACGTTGGCAGGGCTACATACTGTACATTTGTATGTGTTTATTAGATCTACACCAACATGGTAGCAGTTTTTCAACTCTAATTACAAACATGCTGTATCACTGAAAATCTTTCCATTTTACTTACATCTCACAAATCCACTTATTTTTGTTTGAAACTAAATTCGAGTTGTATGACACACATTCATGTTACAGTCGAGATCCATTTAGGCTGTAGATTAGATGGTATCCATAACAACTGTCAAATGATTTCAGCAACTAGACAGTGCTATATCCAGCATCAGATGGAGGCGGCTATGCTCATCCACACGTCTGGCTGTGCCTTTGCTTGTTTTTTTCCCCCTGCCTGACAGTGTTTAACGTTGACATTTAACATTAAAGCCACTTTTTGATATACTGAGACATCCTTGGAAACATGCAACATCCTTTCATCCACTACTTCTACCCTGCACTGGGTGTTTTTCAGTGCACAGAGCATCTTGCATCATCTGCCAATCCTCCTAGGATTCTATTTACCATTAAATGGTGTTAAATATTTCATTGTCACTTGCACTGTCACAGTCATATATATCCTTGGGGAGACAAAACCATAATCCATCAGGGATATATGAAATGTACAGTACACACCGAAGCTGCATTTAAAAACAATGAAAGCAGGATGAGCAACAACTCACAAATCAATAGCTTTAAGCTGTATGTTTACAGTTTTTACATAACAGTGAGAATTATAGTAACTCGTTTGTTTGGCTATTTTAGTTGAGAAAAGATCAATAAGCATGCATCAAGCAAAACTATCTGCAAACATGTCTACAGTACACACTAATAAGTAAGGGTTCAAAATGAGTTCTTAAATGTTATAGTTCTGCCTCATTTCACCTACAGTTTCAGCAACAGTTTTGGGGAAAAAAAAAGTTCACTGGTGAGTCAGAGCTTCTAAATGGAGCCCTTGTCCATTCTTTTTCTCCCCTGAAATACTCCCCTGAAAGAAAGATAGATCAGAAAGATTAATTGAGTAAAAGCTGACAATCTAGCCGTTACATTGTTTTTTTTTTCTGGTTTAAATTTTAAAATCCATGTTTTGACTGTGTGTGGTGGGTTTGCCCTTTTGGTGTCCCTCAAGCGATTAAAATTATTCTGGTGTGTGATATAATGTTAGCTAATAGCTAATCATACATTTATCCCATTTCTGTGGACACTCTTTCTACTGAATTTTGTCTGGCAGGGATTGACAGATACCGGTCACTGTGTTTCACTTCCATACAATGATACTTTAAACAAAATATCAGTAAAATACACCTAAAAGAATATCTAAAGCAATGAGAAAGGTAAATGCACCAGGTATCTCCCTCCCAGTATATGGAAAACTGATAAACTCATCTCACACACAAATTGATTCCTTTTGTCTCTTTTGTATGTGGTTGTGTGTATGAATAGACTATCACGGTTATCTATTGGTCTATTCAGAAATTATAAAGGGAGTGTGTGTGTGTGTGTGTGTGTGTGTGTGTGTGTGTGTGCCTGCAGTTAGTATCACCTTTATCTAATGGCCTCCTCTGAAGTTAACAGAGGGAGGAAGTTAAAGGAAAAAGACTAAAGGCAAAAGAAAAATAATGGAAACAAATAATGAGATAATAGTGAGTGTTTGTGTGTGGGGTGTGTGTGTGTGTGGGTGTGTGTGTGTGTGGGGGGTGGGTGTGTATCTTCAAATGTGGTTGTGCGTATATGTGAGCGTATACACTATATGTGTTTGTGCCATGAGCATAATAAAGGCATATTACTGTGTTTGTGTAGTGCTAACATAAAGATTAAAAATCTATTGTTTGATTGTTTTCAGGCTGTCCAACTATCATTGTTAATATGAAAAAGTTGAGGGCTGAAAAGCACTAAGACCTGAGAATGGGACATCCCTTTTAAAGGTTGTTATAAGAAGGGAATGGAAAAGGCTACCTGGGCAAAAAATGACAATAGCTCACTCTCTGGCCTCCTTTACACCTTACAGTAACAGTAACGTGTCTCTTATTCGGATTGTGTCCAGATATCTTTTAGATGGATTACATTTACACCTGCCGTTAAAATGTGTCATGAATCTACACTGGGATCGGCTTTCTCTTTCCTTCACTAAATTGTCTTTTGTCATACGTCACTTCCTCTCGAAATATTTACATCCTTTAATATTGACAGTAAATACCTTGGCTTACCATGGCTTGTTCCCCATCCATGAGTGTCCTGACAATCCATTTTTGGTAGCATGTTACAGTCCGGGCTGCCTGCTGCATGTTTGCTTTGCTTGTGCTTCCTGGTTAGATTGGTGCGTGAAACTTTATGTACGTTGTTGTAGCTCCTATATGTGGATTGAAGATGCATTGCATTTACACTACTTAATGTAATGTAATGTGGTCAAATGCATCTCTGACCACCTCTGGAGGTGATCTTCAGTGTGTCTTGAGTGCATTTTTATGCATTTTTGCCCTGTCCAATCTCAGTCCGATCACCCAGGATGCACGTTAATGCCAGGTGTAAAGGGGGCCTCTGTTAAAAGGTGTGTGTGTGTTTGTGGATAGAACAGAAAGAATAGCTGGCTAAGAGAGTGCTTACCATTGTGGAGCATAGAGCTCACAGTACACCACTAAAGCTTTGCTCCTCTTGAGAATCCAGAACAGCTCTTTTGAGGCTTTACTCAGCTTTTTAAAATTCTTTCTAGATTGTCTTGCAACCAAAAGAAAACTTCAGTAAACAATAGGCAGGGCAGCTAACGGTCAGCTGTCAGTCAGATCTCTTCTTCACAGTTTGACTAATTCACCCTAACAGGGGGTATATACAGTACATTACAAATGCAATCAGCTACTTGTAAATTGGCTGATTATCTGGGTCAGGGGCGCAGTAGCAACAGGGCGAGCAGAGCAGCCTGACCCCCAAGCGCTCCCAGGCCAGCTGGGAGATGTAGTCCCTCCAGCGTCTCCTGGGCCTGCCCCACGGTCTCCTCCCTGTCGGTTGTACCCGGAACATCTCCAAAAGCAGGTGCGCGGGGGCATCCTGACCAGGTGCCCAAACCAGCTGGCTCCTCTCAGTGTGGAAGAGCAGCAGCTCGATATCGAGGTCCTCTCAGATCGCTGTACTTCTCACCCTATCGGGCAGAGTGAGGCCAGCCACCCTGCAGAGGAACCTCATCTAGGCCACTTTTATCCGCAATCTCAATCTTTCAGTCATTAAACCAAAGGGGTGAGGGTTGGAGTGAAGATCGACTGGTTAATCAAGAGCTTTGCTTTGTGGCTCAGCTCTCTCTTCACCACCACAGTCTGATACAACCAGGACTGTCATTGGGCTGGAATGCACCAGAACACACATTCCGGTTAAATGTTTCTCCTTCAATCTGAAAAAATAAATACAGAGCACTACCGGTGCACACACCAACCCACTCAGCCAATGAAATTACAGTTTAACAATCCCCCTCGCTCCCCACGGCTTAAACTGGGATTTGGAAAGTGGGGGAACCGGAACACCATTCCGAATTGTTCCAGCCCATTTAACCTCTAGCATGAATCTAAAGTTTGCTTGGCAAGGAGAGTGAAGGAATATATAGCTATCGTTTGATTTACCGTAAACATGTTGCAGTGGTGTAACATATATTATCTCTGAGTTAATCTGAATATAATAATTTAAAAAGTTCCATATAGACAGCCATTGATCCCGTAACTTATGAATGCATGCACTGCTCTATTCTAACAGACCCAAATGGAGGCAGGAGGATCAGCCTCAGATGAGGGGAGACAGGTCAACAGAGCTCAGGTGACTAGATGATGAAGAAAGTTAATAAAGCTAAGATAACTGTTTTCCTTAAGACAAAGCTAAAGCTGTTGTTGGTGCCATCATATAAAAGTCTATCTCCTAACTAGTTCAGAACAGTGATAAGGACTACTATGTCATAGCCATGTGGTTATCACACCCCTCCAGCCAATCAGAATGAAGTATTCATCCCAGGCCATTATATAATACATATTAATCTCTAGTTGAGAGGCAGAAAAGTTGAGAGGCAGAAAATATTAGTGATATAACCAGGTACCAGATCATCTTCAAACATGGAAATGCTAATAAAATATCAAACAAGTGAATTGTATTTTTTAGTAGTGTTATCCATTCTATCAATATCATAGGAAGGACAGAGATTCAGGGAGTCAGGGTCAGGGAGACAGCAGAGAGTAGCCATATCAACCAAACCCCAAATCAATAGTGGTGCAGAAGCTGTCACACAGAACACTGCACTCCCATGGCTTCGCTATAACGTATTTTGTGATTATTTTATGTATGCAGCTGTTACTGCTACGTGTGATGGAAATCTTCCATCAAATTATAATAATTAAAGCAATTATACAATGATCCAATCAGTCTTGGAGCAAATATGGGATTGTATACATAAATATTGATGTAGCCTAATGTTGGATGGTGCAAAATAATAAGTCATACATACAGGGTCACAATAAAACTGCAGCGACACTATATGCAACACTGCCAACTAGGGGTTCAGTGTAGTGTGCGGTAAAAATGAACAACAGTAAGGTGAAATGGCTTGGCTCATCAATAGGCTAATCTTTACAGTTGGCTCGAGATGTATCTGAAGAACATTTGGATATTTCATGCGGGTCCTTGCCATGTAGGCCAGCTTTAGAGCCATTTTCACTCTGTGATTCCCAGATGTGAACACTGTATGCATGAGCTATGTGATTTGGATAACAAGCTATAATACATCCAGTTCCTTACCGTTAAGACATACCAGTTCATGTACTTGTGGCGGTAATGAAACTATTGTGTCTAGAGCTGAGATGTGAAGACATGGCTCCATGGCAGTAAAGTTTAAAAAAACATGTTAGGGCCTACTGTCCATTGTCACCTGCTTAAGATGGCTTAAAACTGTCACACTAATCACTATTAAATCACATTGGCTTCTTTTTTATCTATTTTTGCCTCTGTGTATTGTTAGGTGTGTTTCAGTGTTGGTGATTGGATATTCAGTTGCTGCCAACATAGTATGTCTATTGCCACAACAATAGATCATTTCAGAGGGTTTTACATTAAAATAATTTTAATCATAATTTCATTTATACTCTTAACTATACTATACTATAGTACTATAGCTTTTGCAAAATAAACACACCATCATAAAATATTTCAGAAGTTAATCTTTATGATAGGAAACATGATTAGCTCACAAAGTTAAGCTATTGTTATCTAAAAACTACAAAAATCCCTAATGTTTGGTACCATTTAGACAATCACAGTTGTCTTAAACACATTTTTTTTATTGAAAGGTCACTACTATTTTGTATTTAATGCATTATTAGCATCATAAATGCAACATAAGCCACTTTCACCATTGGTTCCAATTACAGCAAGTTGAGAAGTGGACCCACAGAAATAGAATGGATAGAACAGTCACTCCACTGTTTGCTTTGGTAATAAAATGGCGACTATATAAGAGTGAATGGGAATGACCGGCAAGCAAGATTGCTGCCATATGGTCCCATTCCAGAATAGGACATGTCTATGACATGTTCCACTGTTTAATCTCAACGTATACATCTATCAGGATAGAAACCACTGTGTAGGCAATAACTGGAGGATATTTATCATTGGATACCAACATCGTTGGATTTCCAATATTTGCAGGTGTTGGTTTGAGCTAATTTGAGCTCAGTATGAAACCAAGAGGGGTCTTAATTGTGAGTTTTGTTTATCTAGTGATTTTAATGTAATATGTCCTAGCATTTGATAATTTGATAATTTGTTGTTTTTGTGCAGTTACATGTGTCATTGTGTCTTTATAGATGGGAGATATAGCTTTGATGATCGTAGCCAGTTCCACGTGCGCTATCAATTAGTGGTTGCACAGTTTATTTGGTTTGGTTTCAATTTTTGCATTTTATTTTCTGTGAGAATGTAATTTATTTGTGATACAGATGTGTTTTAAAGAAGGGACTGACATTTTACATAATTTTGCTTTTGTTTATTCATTTATTTTTTTACAGAGAGAGAAGCTACTGCTGTTATTTATGCACTACAGCTCTGTGATTTTTATGGCTCAGTTAGGAATAGTAAGGGTCAGCTCTGTTCCTTTAAGCTATGTTGGTTTATGAGCTGGCTTAAGCTGTTTCATCAATTCTCCTTCAAGTCGGGCCTGGTGCCTAATGCAAGATAGAGAGTTCACCGTATCTAACAATGTCATCAATGGACTGATTAGATCTCTGTGAAGAGGAGGCCAGGACAAAAGCGATCATCACGTTGCCATCACCGAGGAGGATTTGGCCAAGGAATTCAACCAGTGAACCCAACACATGACGGGACTGGTGAACAAAGTATGGATCGATATACAGTTACATTTTGGGAGGACGGGAAAAGAAGCGCAACAGGTGGGATAATAATAGTCTATGCTTAGGAAATAATAACAATAATAAAAAAAGTAATAATAATGTTAATAGTAATAGGTTTTACTAAGAAACATTCCTATAGACTTGCCTAACATTTTGCATGTTTTTCCTTTTGCATTTATTTATAGGCACCAATATGTTACACTTGTCTTCAATGAGGAGACCAAGATTCATAAAAATCACCAGGAAAGGGATCATCAAAGTAGGAAAGTGACCATGTTTGAGGACCCAGGGAATCAACTGTGCCTGGTCGCGATCTTTTAAAATTCCCAAAAAGGTAAAAGCCTTTTAACTTCATCCAAGAAGAGGGGAGAAATTGGGGAATGTATGGTACACCTTGGAGCCAGTAGCAGTAAATTACCTTGGCATCATGCTGTCACACATGGTGCACACACATCAATAGTTTATACTAACCACTGTATCCGGACTAAGCACTACCATCCAGAAACTTGCCAACAGGGGGCTGGAGGCGAAATGATGTCCGTTAGCGGACACAAGTCGAAGAGCTCCTTACAGAGCTATTGGGCAACCTTTCTGGACAAGCGAAATCAGTGGAGCAACATGCTGTACGGCATGTCAGGCCTTTAGGACGCAGGTCTTCAAACACCATAGGCCTAGTTTTGCTGGATAAATGACAGAAAAATGCCAAGGATTTTATGGACTGCAGTTTCAGCAACTGTACATTTACTAGCAGTGTACAAATCAACTTCCACAGAAGCGAAAGCTGAACCTGCTTCTTGTTGGCTGAAAGTCATGTGACCAATTCATTAATATTTATGAATGCCTACTTTGTAACTATCATTATTATTATTATTATTATTATTATTATTATTATTGTTGTTGTTATTGTTATTGTTATAAATAAACAAACGTGAAACTGTTTCAGTTCCTTTTGTTTTTCTTTTTAGGCAATTAGTTCTTACAGAGTTGGTTCGGACTCATTATGAACCATTATCGGATTATGGCTGAAGAACTATTTTGTCAACTAACTATTAGCCAACGGCAATTTTCCCCATTAAGGCATGATAATAGGCTCTTTTCACATCATCATGGTAACAGCTTCCATGCTGAGAAACCTGTGCATTACAATTCCTGTGGCAAGTTACAATTCCTGTGACAAGTTTCTTTTTGCGACTTTGCGACAAACCAATCCAACAAAAACAACAAAATTGTAATGGTTACTAGCAGTAGATACATAATGTAACAAATTGAAAAAATGTCGGGCAGGTTGTGGAGTGATTTAGCGAAGGCAGCAGGAAGTTGTAATGCACCAATGTGAAAAGGGCCTATACTTATAGATTTTGTTCAATATTTTCTTTAGACAGATTATTATCGGTAACAGTTGTATGATCTCAATATTACAAGGGAAGGTATGGTTCACTGTTATTATTACCATGATCGTGATGCATTAGGAACAAGGCTGCCTGCTTCATAATAATGTTTGTGATATGGCTTAAGTGTGTAATACCCTGTCCTTACCTAATTGTCTAGTGTGAGCATATTTACAACTAGGAGACATCAAAATCTGTGAAATGCAATACCAAATATTGGTTAGGATTTTAAGTCCTCAGTCTTACACTCGGCAGCAGCTGATCGCACTGAGGCTGGCAGTCGGCCCGAGGCCAAAGAATGTACTGACTGAGCTGCTGGCATGACGGAAGGGGAAGAGAGCAGGGGTGAAGGGGAGAGAGAGACAGAGAAAGGAGATTTAAACCCTACCTTCCATCTATCGTGCTGGGGAGAGTGAGATCACTGGCAAACAAGATTGATGAGTTCTCTGTCTTGGTCAGGACCCAGTGGGAATATCGTGAATGCAGACTAATGTGCTTCACAGAGACTTGGCTACAGGGGAATACGCCGGACTCTGTGATCGCTCTGGAGGGTTTCCAACTGATGTGAGTGGACAGAGGGAATCAGAGCGGTAAGACGAAAGGGTCTTGCAGATTTTGTTAAAGCAATAATCAGCAACTTTTTCATATAAATAAATGTCCGTTTTGCTACTCTCTATCGCCAACTGATACCATATAATAGTGATTCAATCTATACCCAGTTCATGAAAACTTTTACACATGCTGTTCTGAACACCTGTGTTCAGGTACCTCTTTTCTGGGTAAAATCCTCTTCCGCACAGGAAGTGATGCATTTTATATTTCCAGCAGCAACAGTGGTTTGTTTGGAATAAACAGAAGAAGAACTTGGCAGTTAGCATCAGCCGCCATAGCTGAACAGACAAGGAAAGTACTACCTATAGAAACTCAAAAGAACAGAACATCCATGAAAAAGGAACAGATCAATAGGCCCTTTTCACATTCTGTTTCCCAATGCTTCTGCAACATGATTTGAACCCCTGCTCTACAAGACTGAATGCACAGATTGAATGCACAGACCTGTGCACTTCCAACAAAAACAGTTCACTGTTTTCCAAAACAAAAAAACCTGAATCACATTAAAGGACATTAAATCAATAGGAAGGAGAGGGCTTTCAAGGTTGGAGACAGGGAGGAAGCTAAGTCTGTCCAGAGGGAGCTGAAGAAGAGAATTAAGGACAGAAAGAACACCTGGGAGAGGAATGACAACAAGTGAAGGAGGTATGGGGTGGGATGAGAAGGATCACTGGCCATCATGTCCATCACATCCATCACACCAGGGGTCAAAACCACAGGCCTGTAGGGAGATGGTAGCAGAGAGGAGAATGAGGACTAAACTGGACTCCATTGTAGACAACACCTGCCACCCCTTCTATACTGAACAAATCTAGCTATGGAGCACCTTCAGCCTCCCCCTCATCCCACCCATCCGCCCCAAGGAGAAACATGGAGCACTTAGACATTCGATCAGCCATCAGACTGTATAATGCTTCCCGTTCAATTGGCCCCAGCCAATAGGAGGGTGCTGAGGCAGGGCATCTGTCTACATGACCTGTCCTGGACTGGGCTCTGGACTAATCTATACAGCATTTGTTTGCATACCGACCTAGATCTTGATTTGTTAAAAAGTGATGAGGTGTTGGCCAGCATTATCACAGGTTGTTACATGCTCTTGAATATTTAGGTGGCAGGTCTAACAGAGTTGGCCCTGACTTGTAGCCCTATGTTGCCCTCAGGCCAAAAGACATTCTGTTTTGGTCAAATAGTTAAGATAGTAGTTTTCCAGCCAAGGGATCAGTGTTCAATTCCCCCTGAGTAATTACATGGGGCAAAGTGCCTTGCTCAAAAGGGCCAACTGACAGTCTATAATGGTATATGATACCAACATTGACCCTCATAGTTCATGGTGGACTGATTCATGTCCACCTTGTCAGAGATTCAAACTCTCTGGTTGCGAGGCGAGTGCCCTAACCACTAGACCACTGCCACCCCCAGCGGCATAGCACTACCTGGAACTCTCTACTATATGGTAGATGGAGCAGTTGGTTGCATTGTGTCTTGTCACTCTCCTGGCTGGACTTCTTTTTACAAGCAGCAGGCTCCTGGCTTGGTGGAATTTTTTTTGCCAATTGGCCTCAATGTGAAAATCCCTTCCATCCAGGAGCCTGCTGCTTGCAAAACATGACTTCATTCACATCATATGGGAAAGATGGTAGATACGAGTTTCTTACTTCTAAATACGGTCCATATCAGCTTTCAACTCGTCAATACAAATCCAGCCAGTGATTTCTGCAGAGATGGTGTACTTTTTTGGGGAGTCCACTCATCCATACTTTGGGTTTTGATGATATAAAGGAAGGAGAGAGAGATGTGACAGAATAGTATAAGCTGGGATTCAAACTCATGTCTCAATCAAATCTGGCAACACTGTGTGAAGCAGTCAATACATCTAATCAAACAAGCACAATCCATCTACCTATCAAACCAACAAGCGAATGAGTAAACTAACTTTATTTACAGAACAGCATTGTGCTAACGTTGTACCCAGGCTTTCTAGTAGGAAAACCTGGAATGATAGGCCTACGCTGTTATTTTTATTTATTTTTTTCATTTCAATGTTTGTTTGCGTAGGGACAGATACATAGACAGAACATTTTTAGAAAAAATAGTCTGATGTCACATATAAAATTTTTAACATAAGCTAATTTGCAATGTTCATCCCTAGACGGGCATTTGTTAAAGACTTATGTCAAAAGGGGTAGGGGTAATAACATCCATCCGGTATGTTGATTCGGTTGCTTCTAACCTAAGCTGTGCTCTCATTGGTCTTTCAAGTTGTCAATTACAATTTCAGAAAGAAGGTTCTAATATATAGCAGAGTGCAAGCAGAAGCAGAAAGTCTGGAAGCAAGTTACCTGCCACACCGGGACAAAGATTTAAGATTAAGATAAACTTTGTTATCCCTCAAGGGGAAAATTGTCTTGGGCAGAGTGCTCCACAAAGTTAAAAACAGTACAGTACACAAAGACAAGTAAACGTTACACAGTTCAAGATGCAGTAGACAGCATACAAGATAGAGCAGTACAGACAACAGAGGAATGCAGGCAATAAGAGCAACTAATGGCAATCAAATGTTTCTGTTTGCAGTGCAGTGCAAGACTGCACACTGTCGACTGTAGTCTGTCACAGTGACTGTTATTTTAGCTCCTCCTGGTGTTTAGTGCTCTAATAGAGATGGGGATGAAGGTTAGTTTGTATCGATTCTGTGTATGCTGTGGGACTCTATACCTTCTTCCTGATGGTTAGAGCTGGTACCTGCCATGCAGGATGTGTGACAGATCGGAGGATATCTTTTAAGCTAGTTCACTACAGGGCTGTGGTCTCCCGCAGACTTGGGGTCGAATATAATTTCCTCTGTCTTTTTGGTGTTGAGGATAAGATAACTGTCACACCACTCTCCGAGTGTGTGCATCACAGAGTGATATACAAACACTGAGACTATTGGCCATCAGGCCATGAACTCACACAACCTGCAAACTTTCCTTCAAGCTCATCTCTTTGTTTTATTGGACTGGATTTGTCAAGATTCAAGTAAGTAAAATGCCTTAAATATTTTTTTTTGTGATTATTACAATGTCTAGAACATGGAGATATTTAGTTATTGTGGAATACATTCATCAAATTTGATTTTGAGCTTGTTATGTCTGTGTGTTATGTCTTACATGGGGACATTGCACTTCTCACATGTTCACATATGGAAAAAAATACTATTAGAAATATAATGTCTTTGATGATTCACTATAACTATGTTCTAAATGTGTTTTCTGTTAAAATTTTGAGTTTAGACCAGAATTGAATAAATGAATAAATTATTTCTGGTTGCAGTATTTGAAACTCTATCTGTAGCAGTATTTGAAACTGTATCTGTATCTTATCAGTTAAAAAAAAATGCATTTAACTGATCCTGGGCTTTTTTCTGGGCTTTGTTTGCCCAAATAGCTGCTTGTTGCATTAGGCAGAAACAGGTTCTGAATGTTCTGGAATGTTTTGGGGGATGCTTGTTGCATTGTTCAGGGACAGGTGAGAATGGGCTTTTGTGGAATGGAATTTCTGCATCAGAGGCCTCCTACAACAACTGAAAGGTGAAAACAACAAACGTTTTTTTCTATATTTGGGCTTTACAGGGTTAAGGCTTCAAGCCTTAAAGGGGCACAACAGCATGTTGTGCATGGTCCACATGCAACACATCTGTATCATGTTATTGTAAACTGTTACAATGTTTGTTTTGCATTGTCCCTGACAAATAAACTAATAAAAAAAAAACTAAAAAAAAAAAACATTTGGATTACCGAGTTTAGTAATTTCATTAGTAGTAGTTTAGAAGTAGTTTAGTAGTATTTTTTTTTCGTTGTCTTCTTTGACTTCTCCACGTTGAAAGACAGAAATTCATGAGATTTCCTGCAGCTTTTAAAGGGAAGGTTAGTTGCCATAAATGGTCATTTAGGGCTGTGCTTTATGTAAATGAGACTTCACGTGCATGAGCACAGTGGTTTAGAATGTGTGGGAGTTATCAAGGCAGTTTACTTACAGATGTGTGTAAATCAAACGTATGGACAATTGATAAATACCAACTGTTAGGGGTGTGTTCAAGGAGAGCCAGGACCCAGAATCGAACCAAAACAGTTTATTTCCGAAAGTTAACAAAAACTCACTAGAAAACTGGGACTAGAGTATCTACAAGTGATACGCTGAGGAAACACTACGACAGGAGATCTTCACAAGAGCGAGGAGGCATGAGACACGAGCATGTGCGGGAATCATCTGGCACTGGGGAGAATTTGGAGCAGGCTTAAGAAGCCGGGCTGATTGCGGGATGAGAGACAGGTGTGCCTTGTGAGCCTCACTCCCGTGGAGATCGGCCCCGCCCCTCTGCATGAACCTGCTGAGGGAGAGGGAGAAAGGAAAAGGATTAGGTGGGCGGGCAAAACACAAAGAGCCAGATCATGACACCAACTTTATTGTACTTACGAGCATTCTAAATTTTCTTTGGACAAGTGAATTTAGAAGCTTTTCTATGCATGCTTTTCTATTTTATTGATAAATGAGGGCCCTGGTTTTGCCTTTGCAAAAACTTCCTTTGTTCCAGGAATCAAAAACTATAATTGCTTCATTGGTTGGGTTTGGCCTTGTTGGGTTCCGCTGGTGGAAAACCGACAAATAGGTACAGCAAAACAACAATCATTTACTTAATTCCTCTCTGATAAAGATGAGTCCTGTGAACCTATAACTCTGTTTAAATGAAGGTCTTCGAGGAAACTGATGAGGGTGAAGACAAAAGAAGCATTCAACAGCACACACATGTTCTGAAGTGAATCCAAAAAACCAAGACTGTTGAGCTACTCTCCCAGAAATTAGAGAAAAGAAAAAGCAACACACTTCATTCAACATACTGTAGCTCAACAGATGAGGTTCTAGAAATGTGTCCTTGTCTCTGCCACCCAATCTTGGTAAATTATTGTAATATTGGGTTTTAAGAGGCATGGACAATGCCACAAAGATGCTACAATGATTTTAAATGCAAAGCATTTCAGAAAATACTTCAACAGACTGATCATAACTGGATAAAATGGCTGCCCGAATAATTACAAAAGTCCCAAGGAACAACTTTATATCAGCATGTCTGGAAACCCTTGATAGCTGCCAGACCAAGGAAGAGAAAAGGGGTTAGTGGCTCTACATGTAGATACCAATGGGCTATTATACCTTTTGGCATGTTTCTGTACATTGGGAGCCATCTTCACCAATGAATGTTGATCTAAATGTGCAATTTATTGAAGTTTATTTCTATCTTTCACTTTTAAGTCAGATTGTCTGTGCACTATATTGCTTTCTTCCATCCATTTTAAAAGAGGATCCAACACAGTTGTTTGTGGTTGATCAGGTAAAGGAAAATAAAGAACATACCATGCCTGGTATTTCAGCTCAAAAGCATGAATTCTCATGAATTCACATGACATCTCCATTCAATAGTATTTTGTAGTCCAGGATTATGCTCTGTGTCAGGAAGTAACTTGGAGAAACTGAATTGGAATATATGGTATGTGTTCTATTTCCATTACTACAGAGGATTTATTGTATGACTTCAATGTTATCTTTAATTACATATATCCACTATGAACTTTCTGCTGTAATGTCTGCATTTATGATATTTTGCAGGATCCAGTGTATCCAAACCCACAGTCATGCTGAAGGACTGCAGTGGCAGACCTTTGGCAAGCAAAAGGAACCTCATCGAGATGGATGGAGGAAGCATGGTCCTGGATGATGGGGTACTTGACATTTCCCTTGGCTTCACACATTTTCCATCACATCTTTCAAGTGGAATATCCAAAAATAAAAAAATAAAAAACTCTGGCTTTCTGAGAGGCCAGTTTGTTTGGAATGAAAAGGTGCCAATTACTGTGCAAAGATTCTCAA
Source organism: Centroberyx gerrardi (assembly GCF_048128805.1). Classification (NCBI taxonomy): domain Eukaryota; kingdom Metazoa; phylum Chordata; class Actinopteri; order Beryciformes; family Berycidae; genus Centroberyx; species Centroberyx gerrardi. Next base: position 8,961,161 of record NC_135998.1, on the reverse strand, counting down.
CATTTTTGAATTATTGACTCTTAAGTAGTGAAGTACACATGCCAGTAGACATTCTAGACTATGGTTCAAAGGTAATATATGAAGGATCATGCATCCTAGGTTTTTGGATGTAACTGTTGTTGTATCTATCAAAAATCATTTTATAAGTTTAGATCTATATAAGATCAATTTTTTTTTCACTATAAATTTATATAGCATCAATCTATTTTCTTTAAATAAATATTTTTTTTAGTACAGAGTAAAGAAAGAAGAGGAGAGAGAAATGTGACAGCATTGCAGGAGCCAGGATTTGAACCCATGCAGTCAAGTCATAGTGGCATGTTATTGTAAAAGCACATATTGAATATTTGAATAACCATTCTGTTAAAGTTCTACAAAGAACTGATGTGGGTTTTATGAAGAACCATTTCAGAAACATACTTTCTGGAACCAATTTGGGATCTATAAAGAACTATGTAGCTGCAGTTCTATGTTCTATGAAGACCTAATGTGGGTCTTCATAGAACTACTTCATGAAGGAAGCAAAATCGGTTCTCCTATGGCAGACAATGTAGATCTGTTAATTGCATTGCCCACTTTTCCCTTTCCTCTAAATAATTACGTTCAATGCAAGATTATGAATGGCAAATCGAGACACAGGTTCAAATTACGATGACATGGATCCAGTTACAGCAGACACTGATCATTGTGCCAAACTTTACCACCGTCCAAACTTCCATTGTTAACTTGTTTGGCAGATTTGGGAATTTAGCAAGCTGCTCTGGTTGCATCTTATCACGGATTACGTGCTTATTTTTCTTCATATTCTCATATTCCTCTCATTTATATATATGGTATAAACCAATATATTAGTATTTTATATAATTTTCATTCATTTCATGGTCACATGCGTTGTCAATGTCACCTCTGACATGCTAAGCTGCAACACAATGGATTCTGTCCTTGACCGTGTGTCAGTGTCTGGCCAATATCCTTTGGAGTCTCTGCTCATTGTCATCAGCAACTGTGCCAGGTAAAAGGGAGACAGAGGCTTAAGATATTCCCAAATCCTTTGACACCCTGTCCAGCTGACACAGCACCTGTCGCCAGGATGAAAGGGCGCGTAACCTCAAGTAACATTGGATGGATGTTGTCCGTACGATCTGGGTCTGCAAATCATTGTTCAAAAGATGTCACAGCTCAATGATTGAGGCTCTTTCCATTTAAATGATTTCATGGCACCCTCCGTGTGCCCTGGTCAGACAGCAAAGCCGCTGCATTAAACCATGTATCCTTGTTTTTATACGGCAAAATGTGTCAAGTACTCACTTTTTCTGCACATACAAATGGACAAACTCCTCAAAAAGAAAATAATACATTGTTAAATTGGTCGATTGTTTTATGCAAAGCACTTCAGAATATCATGAGTGCATAGATTTTTAGCATGGCTCCATTGGAAATTGAACCCCTAACCCTGACAGAACTAATGCCATGCTCTACCTACTATACACAAGACCACATCACATCATCTTTTGTTCCTGCGTTAGGCTCAGTGATCTGCTGTGGTGAACACATTCACTCCAGTTGGTTCATTATTTCTCATTCTTTCTAATAATTCTAAATCTCAATTCCCCTCCAAGTTTTGCGTAAGGGTACAGCATGATGCTTTCACATTTAATTTATACAAACAGCTAATCGTCATGCATAATGCAGCGAGGCAAGTGTGGAAACAAGCTCACAGGCTTTGGGTAATGCTAATTGAATTTGAAGATGAAGTATCTCGTAGACAAATTGTTTGTGACTTCATCCTGTGCTATAATTACTCATGTTAAATGAGGGTGAAAAGATGGGACAATGTTAAAAATGCATTCCTCACGCAAACAAATATGATGCTTGCATTTTAAACTAACTTAAACTAAGTACATTCATGCAAATTTGACCAAGTGTGTCTAATGCGTCTCTGTGCAAGCAGCTGAATCTGTCAGGAATACGATATTCCATTCCATTCCATACCATTTTCATCTTCAACTTTTAATATGTCCTGCCATTGTTTGCAAGTGATGATTGAGCATGCAATAGTGGTAAGAATTTATTCTCACAGTGGATAGGCACAAATATCAAAATTCTCTACAACACAGCTACATCCCCAATGTTGACAAAGTGCTTTTATCTTCTGACTCTATATTTTCTTCTACCTCTCTACTGAACCTCCCTCACTTCACTGTCTCCCTTGTTCACCTACCATCACCCTTCTCTCCTCCACAGGTTTATATTAGTTTTTATATAGGACTGGAGATGTTTGAACACAAATCTGGTCCATTTCAGTAAGGTGACTCACCACAAAACTGCACCCACTATATTACGGTTGCAGGCTGTGCGTTTTCGTGCCTACATCTTTAATGAAATAGCCACACAAAGAAATCACTTTTAAATTGCGCACATCCCATGTAAGTCAATTAGGCTACAGTGCCATTGCACATAGGAAGACCTCATGTCACTAAATGAGAATGTGTTGTAAACTAATAGAATGAACCCAGCAAGCAAAAAGAACACCATAGAAAATAAAACACACTGTCAGGATTCATGAAGTTTCCCCACACATCCCAGCCAGGCTGCTTGGAGCAAAACCACACATACGGTACACTCACATGCACACATGCCATTGTATCTGAATATCAGACTAGTTAAAACAGATTGTGTAGCTGACTGGTCTAGTCAACCAGAACCTATTAACCCAAGTAAGTCTCTGCCCAATAAACATCCCTTTAATGCTTCTGTCAGACAAAAACCTTCAATAAGCCGTTGTTTGGGGCAACATGGTGGCCTAGTGATTAGACGGACCATCCCATAAGCAAAAAAAAATCATGTATTTGATCCCCACAGAAGCCCGTACCTGAATTCCTCTTGTACCTACTCATTACAAGTCGCTCTGGGTAAGAGCATCAGCTGAACAGTTCCTCTTGATTATGTAAATATGCCACAAAATCCAACGGTTCTCCTCCCTCTGCAATTTTCAGCTAAGGTTAGCTAATTTTGATTTCCCGTGATACAAGCTTTTTGACTAGATGAGCTACAAACAGTCTTGTGATAGACTGTCTTACTGTGTATTGTACATTGTAACAGAAGCAAAATGGTTACATATAGGCTAAAGGCAGATAGAAGGCTTTGACATGTGAGAGTATGCCCAACACAGGCAACTCAAAATCTGATTGACCAAAGTGTAGGGCAATCCAAAGTATTAACCTTATTTGGTTAAAAGGGATTCAGCTGAAGTTCTGCAGGCCTTGAGTGTTGAGCTCAGTTCCATATATTTATTTTTTTCTTGTTGATACCACAGTAAAAAATAAAAATAACCTAATTGAGCAGGCTTTTTGCTACACAAACACAATCTCTAGCAATTTTCCTAAATCTATGGATTGTTAGTCCAGCCAGGCCCTAACAGGTTGCTGCTGCTATTGTGTATATAGTATATTCCCTACTATCCCAGTGTTTCTCAGTCAATTCAACACTTGAAAAATTCTCTTTCATTCTATAAATAATTGTATACTCAAACATTTTTTTTTGCAACTTTTTTTGCAACAATTATTGAGTTTTCCTGCTCATACGTGTGTTTTTTTTATTTTTGTTTGACATTTTTCACCCTGAAGTGTTCCATTAATTGTTCCCTTAAAATGCAGGATTTAATTAAAGCAAAATTATAGTACAAAAGCATGAATTGGAATTGGTGTCTTGTTTAGCTCTCAGCTATTTGCTTGCCTCAGTTTAAACTTGTGCCTTCCATTAATTGGTTCTTGAAGTGCATTAATCCCTCAGAGATAGCTTTATAGTGCTCTATATTCAATGGTGGGTATTAGAGAGCCAGGAGCACCTTGCCTCCTCTGAGATGGAGAAACAGTGGGTGCTTTCTCCAGAGAAACAGACAGCAGTATTCATTAGGATATTCATGGGTGCAGAGGGACCACTGAGAGCAGCTCAGCAGCATACAGTATGCAAGGCAACCGTTTAACCAAAATGGTGAGTGCTGACTAATGTGCTTGAACAATTATTCAAACACTGTACATCACACACACAAACACACCTGCGCTGAACACAGAAATACAGGCACATACATGCACACACATCTATCTATCTATCTATCTATCTATCTATCCATCCATCCATCCTAACTTTAGGCTTGAGTTTTTCAGCTCATGTCTACATAACGGACCTTTTCCTAGGCCATTAACCTGCTCCTTTTGACAGTTACCAAGACATTCTCCCTAATCTTCACACCACTCCACAAATTGTGCAGGGCAAAAAAATGTTTCACCCCATATGCTTTTAGTTGTCAGAGAGAAAATGTGGTTTTGACGGAGTTTCCATGGATGCATTCTGCAGCTTTTGGCTGGTGCACAGCACAGCAGCCCAAAATACAGCTGAAGCAAAACAAAGATGCGGCAGCGACACACCGCCTGTCAGTGGCTTTCACCAGCCCAGCCTCTGTATGTGTTTTTCAGGATGGATCTGGAATCAGGGAGATGTCCTCAATCCTCACAAATGCAGGCACGTTAATGCATGTACGCGCACACGCATACAAACACACACACACACACACACGCACACACACACACACACACACACACACCGACACTCATTCCTCCCACATGCCCTCCCCCATGGAAAGCACCATTGTGGGGTTGGAGCTGCAGTGTGAATTAAAGTGATGCGGTGGATACAGTACACTGTTCATTAACAGTCATCAGCTGCCTGCTGAGGGGAGAGACAGTGATGACAGGGATGACAATGTGTGTGTATGTGTGTGTGTGTGTGTGGGGGGGGAGAGAGAGACAGAGAAGAAGAGGGGGGAGGTTGCCTTCACTCACTCTCTGTGTGAGAATGAGAGGGAGAAACAGAGAAAGAATGACAAAGGGAACGAAAGAGACAGAAAAAGAAAAAGGGGCGAGGGGATCCTCAGTTTGAAACAAAAGGCATTATGTAGGTTTTCATTTTCTTGCAAAGTTATTAAGTCAAAAGTCTCTAAACTTTATACATGATTGCAAGTGCTCTTTTTATCATCTCTGTGTAAGAGTACAAGGCATAAGGTCTCCAGTAAGATTGGGGTTAAACTGGGATTTAGTTTTATGCGTAAAATTTGGGTGAAAATTATGGTTAGTTCCAGTTTTGCAGCTTTTCCAAAACCTAACAACTGCCTTCAACAGACTTTCTCCCAAAGCACTAATACAAATGGTGGTATTTGCGTACAATATATATATATATATATATATATATATATATATATATATATATATATACATATTTTAATCATCTGCTCATACACATTCTTAATACAAACACTAGTTAAATGTTGGAGTTGGAGGAAGATGTCAAGGTTAATTGAAAAAGTTGCAAAAAGTTTTCTGTGGGTTTCCTTGTGTGTCAACATGTAGAAGTTTGAAGTGTGTGTGAGCGTGTGAGAATGTGCCAGTGTTATATTGAGATTGACAGGTTGATCTCGTATCTCATTAGGTGGGATGAGAACAGCTAGCTATCAGAGAAACATCTCTATGATTCTTGTCTACATGCTGTCTCCCCCCCGCCCCCCGACTGCACAGGCTATTATTAGAAACAAGATGAAAGGTTGCACACCACTGACATAGCATTATACGACACACGTTGAAACACCTGAATTTATTGCAATGACATATATGCTGTGAAGTGAGGTAGGGAAAAAAGGATTTGGCTATAATCAATCTGACATGTATTTTTATCCTAGCCCTTAAAAACGGGACCCCCTGTGATTTTTAATTATGCAAATGCAGCGCAAGTTAGTTTGGATATTTAAAAGAAATTTTAATATGTTTTCTGTCACAGTTTTATACAATAAAACTGCAAACTGCTAAAATGGCCTGCAGACTGAACTGAATGCAAGGATACATTTTTAACTCTAATTAATTGCAAAGCTGAGAGACCAAGATTTGGGGGGGAAAAAGTAGATTTTTTTGGACTAATTTCTGTTCCTTTTAGAATGTGAGGTGGAACCAAACCAAAAAGATAAAGAAAGCTATAAAATTCTTTCTGTTCTGCAAATGTGAAAAATACATTAAAGAGAATCAACTGAAGTAAGCATGTTCTCAACATGGCACATATTTCCTATTTCTCCACTATTTTAAATGAAACATTATACTTAGACCATTAGTCATTTTACTTTAAAGCTCCTTGGGTTTACAGGAAGGGAGAACAGACTGTTAGGCGCCACCAGGCATGAATAAAGACAATATAATGAAAATGTAAGGTTCAACATGAAGGTAAACAGTCTCTCTGCTACTCTATCCTGAATATTTTGGTCTTCTCTCTTTGCATGCTAACAAGTGCATGAGCTTATGTTCAAAACCCATAGAGTAGTGAAATAAACTTTAATGCACAAACCATTATAGAGTGGTATTCAAGGGCTATAGTAAAATAAAGCAGAGTGCACAAACAACTGCAGTAGCCTATCTCTCTGTAATAAAATAAATAAATGAAAGACAATTGCATAAGACAGGTTAATATCTTCCTTAAAACACATGTCTATAAAATGAAATACATTCTCATGGGAAATAAAACAAAATTCCATGGAACCAATTTCAATGTACAGACAAACTCACTTCTCAAAATGCACATCCACTAATTGGTGATATGTGGAACTTGCTACCATCATCATCTCCCCTCTACAAAAAGAAAATGACACATGTAACTGCACTCTCATCATTTTGGCAAAAATGACAAATGATAAAATCATTAAATGCTGATGTATTACATTGAAATAGCTAGATAAACAAAACGGGCACTTTAGAGCTGACTTGGTTTCCTATTGAGCTCAGATGAGGCACACTATCTTGGAATCTGGAAAGCCCAACTACACACCAAAAGCCATCCAACAATGAATAGATACTGCTCAAAACACATTTTTATAACCTTACATTTTACTGTTAATTTTGTTATGTCTCTATTGTTTTATTTGCTTGTTTTATTTCAAAGATGTCTTAAAATTTGCTTGTATCTGTTTTATTTTCTTTGAAGCTATAAAACACTTTGTAGCATTTGTTTTGAAAGGTGCTGCTGCATATAAACATTATTATTATTATTATTATTATTATTATTATCATAAATACCCTCTGTCTCTGCCTCTATCTTCTTCTTCTTCTTGAGTGGTTTCTATCCCAATTGATGTACATTGTTCTGGCGTGATATTTATCCAATTATCACTTTAACCCAATGCCCGATCGCTAACCACGACCTCTCCAGTTTGAGTGCTGCGCTCCGTCTGAACTACCAATCACACCTTGCTCACAGTCTATAACAGAATTCCAGTACTGCTAAACATTTGAAATATTACGTTATCCCCACTTGGCCACTTTGAGATCACAGAAACATATTAACCTTTCAACTGCATTTTTTTCATTTACACACATTTTCTTGACATACAAGTGTTGTGGGCAGGATTTGTCAGTAAGCCTTATGCTAACTCTCCTTGTGAATTGAGATAATCCTTTACCTGTGTTGGCCAGCTGTGGTGGTTTTAGCGTTACTCCCGCTTTTCTCCACAACAAAGCCCAACAATGCAATCCAGTGTCATGTTAGGTTGGTGATTTGACCACTTCAGCAGGGCAATTGCTTGCCAACATGGAGGCTTGAACCCAGGTCGTCTAGGTCAGTGGTTCTCAATCCTGGTCCTTTCTATTTTTCCTGGTAGTTACTTACATTCACCTGGTGTAATCAGGGGCTGAATGAGACCTGGGACACCAGGGTTGAGAACCACTGGTCTAGTTAAAAACAGTTTCTGTAACTGCTAGGCCATTCTGCTTTTGGTGACAGCAACAGTTTTGTTATGTCAATTGTTTTTTAGTTTGACTAAAAAATGACTATACTCATTTGATATTTAATAAAATAGTGGCTATTCAAAAAAACTTGCAGGGTTAGCATAAGGTTAAGGCCTTAGACTAGCTGTCACAGTTGAGAGTTTATAATTCATAAACCTGTGTTTGTTTGTTTTTTGCCACTACCACCTCATTTGATCATTCGTATATTATGAAGGCAAAAAATTGTAAAAAAATAAATAAATAAATAAATAACGTGGTAAAACCACATCAAAGAATAGTTTAGCTAGCTCACATACACTACTATAAAAATATATAGGTGCTTGGAGAAATTATTTATCACCTGAAAGAGAGAAAAAAGAAAGGATGTGGCTCAAAGTTTGTTTAGTTGGCCTTTGTAGCGCTGTTACAAGCTTCTGAGGTACGCTAGTTAGCTAACAAGCAAATTTCCAACTGGAAAGCCCCTTCACTGCTTCAACTTTACAATTGTTCTCATCTAGTGCAGAAATTGAACCCCTCCCAAAAAAACAAAAAAATACAGCTGGCATAAAATTTATAAAAATATGACTACTATCAAGACTACTGTCCATAGGCTATAGTTTAATAAATAATAATAATAATAATAATACAAATGATGATTGTTATCCCCAGTTATGATTTAAGAGCCGAATGGTCAACAACATCAAGGGTTTAAGAGTGGAGACAGCTGCATGTCTAGATATTACATCTCCATAATGCAGAACAGGAAGGAACAGTGCCTCTACTACCTTCTTTCTACAAGACATGGAAAAACAGACCCTGTTTTCTGTACAAGTAACCAAATATTATCGGCAACTTTTTCACTAGATTACCTACAGTATATATGGACTTTGAAAGTGAGTTTATCCAGATAACCAATTCTTTATAACGAGGGACAAGCTCAGTATGATTGCAAATCTGGACATTATTATTGGCATCTTTTCTGGCTCTGGAAAACAACATACATTTTGTTTTATCAGCATTAAACACACGTTTGAGATAATAAGAGCCTTCTGGAGAGCACTGAAGGCAGATTGTAGTGTGTCAACAGCCGGTTGTTCAGTGCAATAGTACAAAATTGTGTCATCTGCATAAAGGTGTACCTTACAGGGATTTATCAAATAGATGATGCCATCAATATCAATAGTAAAGAGGATTGGGCCTAATATTGATCCTTGTGGAACCCCTTTAGTTATCCTTATAAACTTTGAGTGTGACCCCCACCGTTACACTCTGAGATCTTTCTGAGAAAATTTTCAAACCATGCACAGGTAACGGCATCAAAAACAATGAGTCAAAGTCTATTCAACAGAAACAAATTCATCAAGAGAAAGTGATGTAACCATGACGCACCAGTTGTTGATGATCATCTCTGTTCTATCTCAAATTTCACAATTATTCAGATAGTTTGGGTAGTTCTTTTTTTAATATTCTCAATACTAGTCAGTATGTGAATGAGCACTTATATCATGCACATAAGATATCCATAATGCTGCGGGGTGGAAGAATTAATTGCTACTTGAAAAGATATTGCCCATGGAAAGAGAACAAAACGAGTGTTCCAAGCAAAAGATGAAAACGGGAGAAATGGGAGTAATCATTATAGGAGTCCAATGCGAGTATTTAAATCCAAATGCTATTCAATTTTAGAGGCATGTGGGTTAACCCTATGTGGACAGTCCAATCAGCATTTGTTATCATAAGTCTCTCCCAAAACAAGGAAGATGCCTCATTTATTAAACCTGAATTGCTCTGTTCCAAAATACTAGCTGTAATTTGGAAACAAATATTAGTTTAAGTTTTTCATTCAGTCTGTAAACATTATTTAACGTTTTTTTTTTACTTTTCTACTTAGTAGTCATTATCCTTTAAAATGTATCCTTAATTATTATATTCCTATTATATATTGTATTCCTTAATATTGTGCTATCATTCATTTTGTAAACAAAGGTGACACTTTTTTCGAATGGTGGATATCTCATTTGGGAATAACACTCAAATATTAATTAATTATATTCATTACCTCCGCCAAGGAGGTTATGTTTTCGGTGCCGTCTGTTAGCAGGATTATGGAAAAACTACTGGCCCGATTTTCATGAAACTTCGTGGAAGGGTGTAGCATGGGCCAAGGAAGAACCCATTAAATTTTGGAGCGGATCCGGATCCGACTCACGAACAAGCAATAATAGCACGAACCTTGGCGGAGGTCTGCACTCTCCGAGTGCCCTTCTAGTTATAAAATCGTTTCAAAGAATATACTACAACCTTTACTATCTTGGATAATGATACAAATTATTTTCAGCTTTTGAGATATCACAAAAATGAGAAAATCAGTGTTACTTGATTTTACCATCAAAATCAAATTTTCATTAATTAGATATTTGACTTGAATTTGATTGTAAGCTGTGTTTAAGACCCCTTTATGAGTGATATCCCTGATTATTAACTGTGAATATAAGATTGACTTTGTGGAATCTTGAATCGGTTTTAAATCAACACAATATTCTCTCATACCTTGAAAGACAGAATATTTACAGACTGAACTTTCCTAGTGTTTAGGAATTACATTCAAATAATGACAATCGCCAGTATTCCCTTTTAGTTTCCCTTCCACAATATAACACATTGTGACTGAATAGGCCCTTTTCACGTTGTCACGGTAACAGCTTCCACATTGAGAAACAGGTCCATTCATTCACTTCATTGATTTCAGTATGTGCATTTGTTTGTTTTGCTTTATTTTATTTTCTTCAACATCTTGCAAACTGTTTGGCCTGCTGTTGTCAGTGCAGTAGCCTGGTTATGTAATCCATCCATCCATCTGTGTGTGTGTGTGTGTGTGTGTGTGTGTGTGTGTGTGTGTGTGTGTGTGCGCGTGCGCGTGCGCATACATGCATGTGTGTGTGTGCCTGTGTGTGTGTCTGCACAAATGTTTTTGCACATAACATCACAAGACAACAGTCTCTTAGCTTCTACTTTGACCTGTCAAGCATCAACATATCAACAAGAGTTCAAGCAGATAGATGAAAAAATAATGAAAAAGTCAAGTAGAAGCTATGTTAGGTCCAAAGAACTCCTTTTGCATATAGACTGCAGAAGGATAGCTGAAGCACAAAGGTAAATGGTATTATTATTATATAGATATGGGCACTGACTAATGGATTAAACTACAAGAGCTTTTCAAACAGTATAAACAGAGACCGTAAGGGCAAGCACTCCTTTACATTAAGTGCCTCACATATTCCAGATGGTCTGCCAACATCAGGACACTATGGAGAGATCGGCAAGCAACTGTGCACATCATATTCATCTTCCAATTCAGGTCAAATATGCATTATGTCTAATTCTGTGGAGAATCAAGTGCAGTGCTAGCTTCTGCATATATATATATATATATATATATATATATATATATATATATGTATATATATATATATATATATACTGTATAATGTATCTGTGGTATATTGCATAATGCAAAAAAAAATAATAATTTCCAACTTCTAACTGTCCTGACACTGCATACTACAGCATCAGTTTAAGTTGAGCTCATAAGAGCTTTTCAAACTGCACTTCTTTGACTTTGGCAGGGTTAACGGGACAATCACTTGCTAAGTTGGCTTTTAACCCTGGGCTAACAAGCATTTCACATGAGGTAATTCTAAAGTGGGTTACCTCTGACTTAAATCTAATGTTACCTGGCACTGCTCCCCAGAAAGTCAAGTGAAACCCTGGGGTATCTGTAGCAAGTGTGAAACAAGGTTAGAATTTAGAATGACAATCTTGTCATACTTGTGTTGTGCAATCACACTGGGTCGTTGACTACCTGAGTACCTGCCAACACTTCTGATTTTCAACAGGTTTCTCCTTTAATCCAGCCCCTTCTCCTGCTATGAATTTTATCTTTGCTCCTACAAATCTCCCATATTCCAGAGCAATGCTCATTAGTAGGACAAAAGTCATTGCACAAATCATTTGACTTGTGAGTTGCCGCATTGCACATTTCTACTCAGAATTGTTGAGGATTGTATGTTAATGAAATAAGTAGGAAATAATAAAATACATTTATACATTACATATTTATACAATTATTTTGGATAGATACATGGTCAAATAACAACCTGTGATGTAGTTGGCTGTTGGATCTACTGGACCGCCACATGAGAAAACTCTATATCTCATTTTGCTCTCAGCTGCATGCATTTATGATGCTTTTTACTGAGGTGAACATTTATCTGTTCACTTTGTGAGATCTACACTGAGTAACACATTAATATGAAGAGAATCAACTTGAGAATAAAACTGGATCCTCTAGAGCAACGTTGGAGGAGTGTGTCCACGGACCAACAGCGCAGTGTGAATCTATTTGTCCTGGATAGTTTCTTATACTTCAAAATATAGCACAAGCTCTTGATTAGCTAATATTGCAAATAGCTAGTTAAAGTAGTCATCACATGATTAAAAAGACTGAGGTGAAATGAACGTAGACGTGTTGTTTCTGCCGCGCTCACATCGAATACACTTTCACTTTGCAATGGCTATTTATAGTTTGAATGGGCAAGCACACCTTACTGTGCTTGTCTGTCTGTTTATGTTACTACATAGGTATATAAAAGTAGGACATCGCAGGAACGCAGCAGAGCCTTAGGAAGCGAAGAGTCAGATGAGACAGAATAAACTGACTGTGTTAAGTCAAGATGAAACTGGTCACCAGAACGCATCCAGGGCAACGCTCATATACATAATCTTTTGTAGATGAATGCTCCAGTCAAGGGTTCTGAATAATATTTTCCTTTCAAAAATATCATCCAAGGATGAAGGTGCTGAGCCCCCCAAAAGTTCATACCCAGGAATTCTCCCTGGAGGAGCTCGCTGGAGGCTGTGAATCATTGAGCCTCTGAGCCAAACAAGCAGCAAATGTGTCAGCCTACCCGCTCGCTGAATAGGCCCCGCCGCCACACAGCACCAAACTGTGAATGTTGCTGTTGATTCAACTCCCTTTATCATCTACTCTGTAGTGTTAAGCTTCCCAATAATTCCCTTAAAGGTGGCGCATTACGTTACAGCGGCATTACAGTACAGTTGCCCATGCTTATGGAGCATGGGGCGACTGTAATGTAATGCCCTTATGTATGTATTCTCTGGCAAGGCATCTCCTTCTGTGGAAAAGTGGATTTGAAATATGGTTCTTTCATATGTATGTCATGTAACCGGAAAACAGAGGTACCGATTATGGGAAGGGAGAAAAATAGAGAAAAAAAAATATATAGCGAGAGAAAGAGAGGGAGAGGGAGAGAGAGAGAGAGAGAGAGAGAGAGAGAGAGAGAGAGAGAGAGAGAGAGAGAGAGAGACAGAGAGAGAGACAGAGAGAGGGATACTGTATATACAGCAGTCAGTAATGGAGCTTCCTGATGCTTCTGCCTAGTGCAGTGCCTGAGACATATAATTGAGGCAGATTTAGAAAACATGACAGAACGGGTGGGAAAAAAATGAAGTGTATTGAATTAGTTATTAAAAAAACATGATACAGCTGAGTTCACGCACATTCTTATCTGCTGGAGATGAAGAATGGGTCTGGCACTCGTGTTGCCTTGCTTCGAGAAGAAAGCCTGCTCCATTTACTGAGTTTTACAATAACTTTGCTTTAATTACTTTGTCATTTGCAGGAGAATTCAGATGACATAAAATGAAACAACTGACACTGTGAATTCAATTATGTTTTGGGATTTATTCAATAAGAATGGTTGTTCATTGTTTTTTTTGCTACCATTAGCTTGGAGAGACGAAAAAAGATGTTAAATCAGAATAGAGTGAACGACCTGTCAATAAATAATGATGTGATAAAAAATATAAGGATTTGCAAGGCTGAGGGTGAACTTGAACTTGCAGCAATATGATATTATTATAATTGAGCTTTATTTATAGTACTGTGGAGGTTTAGAATTGTTTGTCCACACTAGAGGTGAAACACCATACAGTATGAATAATGAGAATTAGTGGCAGCAAACGCCCACAGAATATCTCTGACATAAATTAGCGATTTAAATATCTTATTTTGTCAAATGGCCAAAGGCATTTACTCAGATCCTCAACGCTGATGATGGCGAATTGCTGAAACGCGTCCGTCGTTTGTGCTCAATAGCTGCCCATTTAATTAAAAGACAAAAGGACATTATGAGTGCTGGCTTTTCTTTCTTCATTTATTAATCTTTGGCCGTGCACCTAAGGAGGATTTTTTGATCGAGTTGTGCTCGCACTTGGCGGAGTTTGGACATTATTTACTCAGATCCTACAATATGCAAAAACAGAAGATAGGAATCTCTATAGAATTTCAAGATTATAAAATTCCTTTTGTGTGTTCATCTCAGACACACTTGGGTCCTGTGCTGAAAAATGAAAAGGACATGTAAGCTTGTTCTTATCAACATTGAGCATGGCAGCACTTAATATGAGGGATGCAATAGAGCGATAAGAAATGTTTTTCAAGAAACCGGGCATGTTACAGAGTGTGGTAAAAATATAATTCATCCTATTGTGCACATTTCAAATCTAACAAAGTTCACCATTTATTTCTCATAATTCATCACATTACAAGAGATTGTGGGAATGGACCATGTGTATGCATTGTTGACTAGGCTCAAACTACCACTGTATTGTCACCGGAAATTAAGCAAACATTTGGCCTCATTTTATGAAACTCCAGTTGAGTCAGGAAACTTTGTAAATCATTAGGCTTGGTTTGACAAGCCTAACATTGCTGTCTATATGACTGTATAGCAAAGACATGCCAAGCATCAATTGAAGAAAATGAGTGTGCTCTTCAGATCCTGTATTAAAGTATTTTCAATATTGAGATGACAACTAACAAAGCGAATACAGACCATCACCTCCGAACCTAGCTCCTGGCGCTCAAATCCTGCCAAAGTGCACATGCTCAGTTAGGCACTGGAATCCAAACAGCGTCACTGGTGAAAAGCCAAAGTGCCAGGGGCACAAATATTTTAACTGCCTGGTAAAAATGTCAGACATATATCCCAAGACTAAAACATTTAATTAGTAAGCATGCCATTACTTTCTAGATTATGTTTAGATCCAGAGGCAATAATTTGAATACCATCATAATTCAGATCTTCTTCTTAACCTGCTCAGAGCACAAGGGATCTGAAATCACACAGAGTCTATTAACTTATTGCGAACAATCACGTATTCACAGCATCAGAATCACACTGGACAATAAGCAAGCCATCAGCAAGCACATGATTTGACTGAAGAAGTGAATTCCTTGCTATTTGCTGTTCTCTAGTATTTAGATGTCGAATATTGTTGGACAAGCGCCATGTTTTGATAACAGTGATATTGTGAGCAGTATGAGTTTGTGAGGAAAAGTTGTCTGGCCTTTTGGAATATTTGTAATGTCTTGTTTTAATTAACTGATTAGCATGGTAGCACAACAATTTCTGATGTTAATGTAGAATAAATTATTTTCTTTCTCACTCCTCAAACAAGCCATGTAGATTACTGCAAACCAAGCAACGGCAACCAGCTACAACTGATGGTAACAAGCTGAACACTGAACACAAAACAACAGTCAACACATTTTTAAGTTTTGAAAAGTGACCTGAAAATATAACAATGAAAAGTCCACTACGATCACCAATAATATCTCAGTATATCTTAACAACTACCATTACTGCTAACATACACTTAGCAAGGTAATGTTACATCCTCAGCCAAGGATTAAGCCTGTTAAAGAAAGCAAATCCAAGGTACTCATCATGAAAAAAAGTTAAAAATCCTTTAATCCATTGGCTAATTTATATGGTTCCAGAAGCAATTAGAATCATGAAGAAATGGAAAAAGCAATCTTCCAATGCAACTGTACTGAAAAATAGCCACAGCAGTACTAATTTAGCAGTCCCTCCGGAAATTGCGATTTTTGCGAATGCAGTAATTAAAGCTGGGGTGAGCAATTTTTTTTTTGAACCATTTTGGAAATATTTGGTGAAATTCTCTTTACATCTTGACAGCTATCAATAAATCAAATGCTCTGAGTAAAGAATTTGGTCTCTGTGGCTGTCCCAGGCCCTGTAATCAGCCACTCCAAAATCCCAGGACAGCACGGAGCGCCCCGCCCCTACCTGTCAATCACACGTGCACAGACAGTCTAGTCCTGCCTGCCCTACAGACTGCAGAGAGAAAACTAATATATCCACAGAAGAGATGAGATGAAACAGCCATAATCCAAACTGAATACTGGGACTGGAATATACTTGTTTTGTAAGGAAGCCTGTTATTCTCCTCGCTGAGATCTGTCAGGAAGGCAACTGTGGTAGCTAATCTACAGTATATAGTGACAAAAAAACGGTTTTCACAGGCAATTGTTTTAGTTACAACTAGATTGAGCTAGCAGACCCGTGTTTTGTATAAAATGTTTGGAATTTATCAAGTTTGCCCGAGAAAGCGCTCTCTCTGTGTTTTTGTAACCACAATGGCTAATCTATGCTGACAACAATTATTTTTGCTGGTGAATGTTTTAGTTACAACTAGATTGAGCTAACAGAGTTGTGTTTTGTGTAAAAGATTTTGAATTTATCAAGGTTGGTCAATGCTAAGGAGCCGGCGCTCTCTCTCTCCAGTGAACCTCACTCGACCAATGTCTGTATAATGTATGTTTGTAACTGCAATGGCTAATCTATGCTGACAACAATTATTTTTGCTGGTGAATGTTTTAGTAACAACTAGACTGAGCTAACAGAGTTGTATTTTGTGTAAAAGAATTGGAATTTATTAAATTTGCCCCTCTCATGCACTCGTTTGGAGGGAGGAGTTACAGGAGGGAGGGAGGGAGTAGAGAGGGAGGAGGGGGGATTTTTTTTGTTGTATACTTTCAAATTCAAAGCTAATTTCTCCAAAGTTGCCTACCCAAACTTTAATGCAAATGCAACCAATCCCCACAATATTTGTGAGAAATTTGAAATTATGCTAAATTAAAACTTAAGTATTTCCAAAAGTGCTTGTGATATGCATGCTTATTATCACAGGATGTGATTGTATATGAGTAGTAGTGTCGCTTCAGTCCCATTTTTCTTTGACTCTTTTTTTTTTTGTTACCAATTCCAGCAATTTCCCTGCAAAAAAACAAACAAAAAATACATAAAATCACCATCACTATTTTTGACAGAAGCCATCACAAAAACAAGAATTTTGGGTCACAGTATTCACAAAAAACCTCTGTGACATCCTGGAGGGACTGACTTACGGTCCATAAACTGGCCTGTAAAGATTACTGCCACAGGCTTTTCAGACATGCGCACTTCAACATGGACCTAATGAAAAGTCTACAGTCTCTAACAAGTAAATGCTTTCCGTTCTGGGAAGCAAAAAAACAAAACATAAACCGCTGTAGCAGGCGTATGAATAAATTGAAGCAGTCCATGAAATTGCCATGTGGCTGATCTGCTTGACTGCTGAGATTTCATCCTCTCATATAGATAGAAGTGAATGAATTGCATGTTAAGTATTTCTGTGTTTAAGTGTTTATAGAAACGTGTGGTTATCCATACGTACATGCTGCCAGGCCTGGTTATGTCACAGGAATGTGTACATATGGTTTATGCAGAGAAAGATTTTGAGAACATTTTAAAATTTGTGGTTTGTTTGAAACATGTATTCTGAAATAGGTAAGACAGAGTTATATTTTGTGAAAATTGGAACACAGAGTATCACCTGAAAAATGTAAGAGTACAGCAGCTTTTGCATATTTTGCCTGTATATAGCCTAGTACAAATGGCAGCACAATGTCTATAGTAAGCGCTAGAAGCAGGAAGCTCACCTTGCTGTGGAGCATCCTCTGCAACATGGACATGTGTTTGCCTTGAAGGGTTAGCAAACAAGCGTGAAGTCAGTTTATGGGGTCAATTCAGTCTGTGCAGTGTATGTCATATTAGTCACTCATTGCTTCCACTCGTCTGCTGGCTCATATCCCATTCAACAGCTGCAAACCGAGGACCCAACCCAATTATATCAGGGTAGGATTCTCCTTTCAGGCAATGTCATGGGGCAAGAAATCAATGCTTCCTTATCTTGTCTGCTGTCACGACTGGAACAGCAGTTGGAAGTGTGCCTTTCTCTGTAGACACCGACACATGGTCCGGCACGGAGTTCTGTGCTACTGGGTATCTGGTCAACGGATTCACTTAGCCCTGCAATCTCTGAAGCATCTCCCCAATAATGGTTTATACTTGTGAGCCAGAGGCACCACTGTCGTTCCTAGTCGTTCTCCAACTCAGAAAAAAACAGGAGGCATTGCTGTCAGGCATACATGAATGCGTCACATTGAGGGCAATGTGAAAGGGCAGTCCAGGTTGGGGTGACAGTTGAAATGTTGTGGGCACAGTCTGGACTAAAAGTATGCCTATGGGTGTTCACAACTTGACAGCCGTCAACTGTCATTACTCTAAAGTACCATCTACCAGCCACTCACCAAAAATGTAATATTTGGAATAATGAACATCATCTATGCAAGCTGTCTTCCCTCTGGTGATAATCAGAAACCCACTCATGCTTCCTCCCACGCAGAGCATGATCTCAACGCAGGATATGAGCTCATACACTGTTTCAGACGAGGTAATCCTTTACCATCAATGGCATCTGTACAACCTATGCACACTACAATGCTTGGTTATGTTGTTGTTTATGACCCTGCAGTGTTGCTGTTTTCCCCATTAAGTAGTAGTTTTTGGTTTTATTGCTCCGAGATCTAAGGAGAAGATGCTCTCAAGGCAAGAGAAGAATGAGTTTGTTTGTTTTTTTCAAAAATGTGTTCAAAGAAGTGACATCTACAGTTGCAGCCAATTAAAATTCATAGAAAAGTGGTAAAAATGACACAGCATGGTATATAAATTGTCAGGTTCCATATGTGTTTCTTTGTGAGGTGTTAAGACATGATGCATCATCCATCGGCATGCTGATGTCTGTACCATCAAATATTGCAAAATTATTTGTGTTATTGTGATTGTAGAATGCATGTCATAAGCTATGCATGCTATGGCAAAAACCAATAAAAAAGCAGCTTCCCCCAACAACCATCACATCACATTTTCACTCTCTCTAAGGCAACAACAAAAGTTGTCCTTGGCTTCCAAATCCAGCACATACTACTGTTTGTCTGATTTCCTATGCTTTACATCAAGGTTATTCAACCATGTGCCATGGAAGGGAGAGTGTCTGCAGGTGACTGATTAGTTGCAGATTAGTGAAATCACCTGCTGTAGTCTTTTGTTGGAATGAAAACCTGCAGGCACTTACGGTTGAATAGATGAAGAAAGAAAAGCCACTATTCAAACTCACAGTTGAACACCCTTGATTTACCTCATGAGATCAACTGGGTGCAAAATGGCATGAGATTTTCAATGGTTGCGTCATTCTCTATTGTTGATTTGAAAATCAAACACACTATGTAACATTTGCTTTCAGTAGTAATATTTGAGAATGGGCCAATCAGTATTCTTGCTGGATTTTTGCTGGACCTGTCAAGAGATCAGCGTAGAACAGTGATTGTCATTCATTCACTTACCTTGGTCATAGAGCATGTAAAAACCTGGCCAGTGGTCTGTTGATGTGGGATAAAATGTTTGCAGAGGTCCCTGTGCCCTGATAGGGCCTGCTGGGGTCCTGCTCACTGCAGCTACTAATGGACACCACTGAGTGCCAATCACATGGCTCCAACTGGATTCAACCACCCACTGAGTTAAAACTCCACCTTGGTGAGGACAATCAATATAGGCTTAAGTGCACAGTGGATGTCCCATGGCCGTGACGGAGCTAGTGGGGACCGCCTGACAAGACCACTGTGGTTCCAGTCTGATTCTGCCACTCAGCAGAATAGACCTATTAATGGGCTTTCTACAAACAAGAGACATGTCCTGCCTGCCTGAGCTGCTGGGGGGCACCATCACACAGTCAGTTGGAGCAGGTACGCCCCTTCTGTTAGTTACTGGAATGACTGGAATATCCTTTTTTTTTTCTTTTGTTTTTTAATTGGCAACCAATTTCATAAGACAGGACCAAGTAAGTCCAAATGAGTCTAAGCAGAGAGCTTTGCAGAGAAATCCAGGCAAACCCAGAGATAGATGGTCAGGCAAGCGAGAAGGACTTTCTAGAGGGTCAGGTCATGTCTTTGCACCTCTAAAGTGGCTTTCTATGTTTGTCTGGAGGGTTTGTAGTGATAATAAAAAACCTGGATTGCGCCGTCTCTGAGTGCTCCTTGAAAGGTCACCATTCCCAGCCTAGTGATATTGTGCAGTAATGGACAACAGCTTTGCATGGTGCCGTGTTGTTGTCGTCTTGTCTGACAGGGGTGAGAGCTGTGATGAGTTCGCTCACTGCTGTCCTCAATATCATTTCAGCCAGGCATGGGCTTTGGCCAAGGCGACATTTTCAAGCATGTCCAATCAAAATTTAAAGCCAGTTAGTAACCAATAGCATCATTAAGAATCATTATCAGTACAGCTGTATATTGCTTGCAAAGTATGAAAAATTTTAAAAATTTCATGTGATGTGTTCTGCCATTTATATTACTTAATTTCAAGTTGATATGCTAGGAAGGTGATTATGTTTTCAAGTGGTGTAGCTGACATCCTTTGGGGTTCCTGTCTCCTCTCGCCACAGTATTAATGCGGCGGTATAAAAACAATGAAGTCATACGTGCCCGAAATAGAAACACAGTCGAAAACGGTGCTGCATACAATTTTGTGCATACTCGCTGCAGCTTGGTATTGTTTGTTTATTTACACTCCATGCCAGTGAGGCACATGAAGATTAAATATGTAACTGTAACCTACGGAAACTGGAGCTAGAGGTGACAAAAACACAGAAAACAGCAACAATGGCTGCAGTGAAAGAGCGACAAAAAAGGCGGCTGAGAGAATATGAGGATTTAGAGATCGTTTGATCGGTCATAAAGGTGCAGATATCCTCTGACAAGCTCAGCAGGCCGAGCCTCAAAACAATACATTTTGAAAGAGCTGACCACTAGATGTTAGCATGGAGATGTAAACAAATTTAAAGCAATACACAGGAAGAGGAAATGGAGATGCTGCCCCATAATACAACTCAACCAATCACGTGACATTTTAGAGCAATTGCAGAATGGTGTGCAAAAATAGTTTGGCCAGTAAGCCTAAAATTAGTTTCTGTAGCAAGTATACAGCCAGATTTAGCCTCAGCCAGCTTTACTTAATTACAGCAACAACAACAATCTATCTATCTATCTATCTATCTATCTACCATTAGAGGATATGGGAATATCCATCTTTCAAGCGGTTACCTTAGTTGAACTGCACAATAAGTTAAATATTTCAGGAAAATGAAATGGTAACAAAGACAGGCTGTTTTTAGATGAGTGTTTTAGGAAATGATAGCTAGCCTAAGTTGAAGGCAAATTAAGATTGCCGTTCAGTCTCTACACATTGTTTTTTAATAATAATAACTTTTACATTGTACTCTAAAATGTTCAGGGTACTTGATTAAAGATATGATTGTTTTTTCATCATGTCATCTGTGTTCTGCCAATTGTACAACATATCCATGGGTATGTAAATCCGTTTGCACTGTCTTAAAATAGCTAGGCTGGTAACCAAGGTTGTGGAGAATTACCTTTATCTCTTCTTTATCTAAAATGTCAAGTTTGTAAAAAAAAAAAAAATACAAAGATAAAAATTATAACATTCATCACAGCTTTTCCATGGCCCTCTAGGGATTATTGCTCTCAAAAAATAAAATCATATTCTTCTGGTAGGCCTCTGTTTTGTTTGTTGCTCCACTTTGCTCTTTTATATGCTTACTGTAACACCAGAAAAACCAAGCCGCCATCAATTGGCCGTTGTTTTGTATTTTAGAATTGAAATATCTTTTTTCAAAATATCCCTCCATGACTTTTCCTAGATTCACTTTGTGTGCAAACCATTGTTATCAGATTTTCAAAATGAAGGAAATAGTAGTTATAATTACATTTATCCCTTTCAGTTGACAGCCTGTTGGCTTTGTCTTAGACTCCCAGAATCCACTGGCATTTTTTTTGTAATGTTAACAATAAGAGAGAAGGCAGATAAGATTTCTTTTTTCAAATACTTGGGCCTCCTCATGAATGTCATTCCAGAGATGGAAGCTAGTATTGTATAATGCTGATTGTAATCTGCTGGTTTATTTAATTTTCTTCTTCTTTTTTTGTAATACTTTTTGTAATCTAATTTTGCTAAATGCAATATTGGACCCTATAGCAAGGAAAATTGGCATGGATGAGGAGATTGATCCATCTTGGGGTTGAGGCATGGGGTTAAGCTGTATTTGTCTTTCGGTTTCTGTCAGTGCATGTCTAATTAACTGAATCCTAGGTGAGAAAAGATATTCTTAGCAAAAAGAAAAGATTACTGTCATCCTTTGCATTTCCCTTGTTTGTACCGATTTGCTACTAAACCTGCCTGTCCTCATAATAGGACATCCTAAGAAAAAACAGTATAGAACGGAAACGTTATAAAGTGGACCATGGACAGGAAAGCACAGTGCAGACAATTGGCAACTATAGCTTATAATATGGCTAGAATACATCATTAGGTGGACTGAGGAAAACAATGCTGCTCAGTCGAATCTTTGCTGCTGCTGCTGCCTCTCTCTCGGTGGATGCTGGTTCCCTCCAATGCGGAGCAGTGTACTGTACACGTACATGACTCTGCAGCCTAGCAACCAAGTGTGCAGCTTATGACTTTACATCATGAGTTGGACACCCACTTAGAAGCAAACTAAATTGGCTAAAAGGAAAAATGGCCCATGGTTAGGCCCTTTCTAAATGTATGCAGTGTGAGGTGAACAGTAAGTGTGAATATGATGAAGGATAATTTCATTATAAAGGTCTGCAAACCGTGAGAAAAAAAAAATCCACTTAGATATATTTAACTACTCAATGAGCTCATCCATCCCTCATTGCTACAAAATATAGTGAGTTTCTTGACCTACTGCAGAATAAATAGCTAGTTAGCTGGCCTCCTTACAAACAATGGCACACAAAAAAAAGAACGGCAACCTTTTTTTTCAGTTATGTTTGCTCTATAGCTAGAAGACCCATACTCATGAACATTGATTACTCTCCTGTATTGATGAGAACTAGCCTCTTTCACTTGGCCTCTCCCTGTCTTTCTCTCCATTTCTCTCACACACACTGACACACACACACGCACATGCACACACCGACACACACATCAACACACATACAGTCTGCAGATTCTATTAAGATTAACCTGTATGAAATTGTACAAATTGAAAAACTGAAACTTCATCTTCAGTTCAGAATAAAGTACACTAAGCTAGAGGTTCTTTTTTTATCGGTTTGTATAAAAGGAAGTCCTTGTTGCTTTATCCTCAACAGATAAAAGAAAAATCACTAAAACAATCTCCAACTTCTTGCAGCACCAATTGGGAACTTAGCTGTCATTGCTGAAATTATTCCTAGGGTATGGAAAGCATTTCATGTTCCCAAACCGTAACAATTTCATAGAAATGGGGACACGAATGGGGTCTCAAAACTAAAAGACTATAAAAGGTGATGAATCAGAATTATCATACACGATAAAAAGCAAGGTTCTGCTTTAGAGCTGTTTTTATTTACTTGCATATCAATGACTTTGGTAATGATGTGATTTTACCATGAATTCGCTAGCATTCTAAAGCAGTTTTTAAACCATAAAAACTTCACTTGAAACTTTTATATTAGTGCTCAATGCAGAAAAAAAACATAAATCTTATCTCGAATATAGATCAATGAAAAGCTTTGCAAGTCCATGACACTCCACCAACTAAGGGTTTAGGACTTTGTTCCTCTAATGCAGGCCTTGATTTGTATCAAGTCTTACACAATTAAAAAACGCCACCCACTCTGATAAAAAACATACTGTGCCATCCATCCCACCTACACTAAAATATATATCAAAAGGAAAGGCAAGACAGTGTCATGGGTTAATGCATAGTCAAACATCATTATTAAATCCAATCCACCACCAAAAAGAGGCCCCAGACCTGCATGCTTTAGCGCAAAAGAGTCTAGTAGGTGGAAACAAGCCTGAAATGTGTTCACTGTGAAAGCCCAAGGTAAACCCCACTAAAGCCATGTGCCCATATATGGACATGGACATGGCTATTGCCTCCAGTACAGCTCACAATGGCAGAAAAGTACATCTAAAAAAGTATTTTATCTGCCTGTTTTTTTTTTCATCTCTGAGCCCAGATTCTTTTCCTTTTCTCTTTTTTAATAGTGCCATCCAACCTTCTATATGGCCTTCATACTACTTTGAGAAACCACAAAAAAAGGCTAACGCGAAATCATGCACTAGAATAATCGCACTTCACTCTCAGTGTTGTGTATTGATAAACCTTCACTGGAGAAGATGGGTGGTGGCTTTATTATGATAATGTGACCTTATCTGCTTGACTGACCTCTGTTCACAGTGTTCAAGAATAGATCTGCATGTTCATAATTTATGTCAAAACAAACATGCACCATTTAGTCCACTCAAGAAAAAGATGAAGCCCTGAAGCTTCTAACTAAACTATTTCCATAATGACTGACTGACTGACTGAACTGATTTACAGTACCATGCTTAGCTTAGGGGCTTAGGGCACAAAACATTATAATGCTTTTAATATCTCCAACATTCTGCAACCTCAATTTGTATTTCCTTTTTAACCTTCAATATTAAAGCTTATTTTTTATATTGTATGGCATTTGTTTATTGGATAATACCAGCATTATTACCTTTTTTTTGTCTGTCTCTTTACATAAATCCCTACTGTTTACCATTCCAGTCATTTCCAATTAACTGTTTAAGTATCCAGTTTTCTGTTTTCCCCTCAGTGCCTATACAGCTCCCACAGGCTCAAAAGTGCATCTGAAACACTGGCCAAAGTCTTCAGTTTGTGTCTGACTGGGTGAAAGCAGACACATTCTCAGTAGGATTTTCCCATTGAGATAAAGATGTCAGTCAATAAATCAGTCAATCTCCAATGGTCACTCTGGAAGCATTTGGTCATCCACCCTCTTTCCCCTTTCTATAACACCACCCACATTCCTCCATCATGTTGAATTCAGCATGATAGTCAAACCTCCCCTTGTTTTTCCCATGGTGCAGCCGAGGGCATCGCGCGGCAAATTCAGGTCAGGCAGTCACTCACTCAGTCAGTCAGTCAGGTAACGCTTAGTGAGATGTCGCTTCATGAGATGGCCTCTAGAGGGCGTCTTTGACAAAGAGATGGCCTCGAGTCTCTTGACAGAGGAAACAAATCTAGGCTATATCCAGGGGGTCATTGGGCCGGAACTGGAACGCACCGGTACGTCGTTTCGGGAGTGAATTTGATGACATAACATGCATTCCGGTTCTGAAAAAATCAACACAGTGCAGTACCGGTGGTTGTACCTGTTTTAGGAGCTTAAACTGCTGGCTCGGTTCGTTTTATGACCAAAGTTTTCCGGCTGGGCGGTGTTTGGACCTTCGGGCCAATCACAGTGCTTAAAAATGGAAAACTCCACTTAACCGGGATGCCGGGCAAAATTAAACAAACGCACAATCAAATGACAGACACAGACAGTTTAATCTGAGCCGCGGAGCTGACAGGTTGTGTTATGAAAATGTCGAGAAAGAAGAAACTAGACATTCTGTCCTATTTTCAACCCAATGTGAGTACAATGTGTTCAAGTGAATTCAACTTGTTTCTATGAAGTAGCACTGTTATGAGCGAAGCTAGGCTGCTGTATTTCTGCCTCTCCCAACATGTTGACATTCCAAAACAGCCCAATGGACAGAAATCTATCCGTCATTCTGTCCGTTTTCCGACGGATCAGTGTGGCCGCAGCTAGTGGAATGCAACACACGCGCCGTGGGCCTGTACAGGATCTGTACTTGTTTGTAACCGTGTCTGTGTAGAGCTTTTCTTTGTGTATCTTATTTAGCGCACACTGTTCCCACCAGGACGGAGGAGGAAATGAGAGGATAAGGCAGAGTAACTGTCCTGAATAGGAAAAATATGTTAATACTGTAATGGACTCAGACCTGAATGGGACAGCTCAAGGCAGGGCAGCCCTGTCTGATCCCTGTCTGCAAAGCCATGTAATATATTGACCTATCTCAAAACGTTGAGAAAGATAAAGTAGCCTACAGCTATTGCCTATGCTGTCAAGTTTATTTATATAGTCTTCACAAAGTTTTTTTCACAAAGTATGTCTCAATGGACTTTACAGAGAATGAGTCTACCTCGAGCTAATTAATCAACAATCTACCACAAAACAAAATGATGCAATATAGTATACAAACACAATAAAACACAAGGAAACAAAATAAAGCACAAGACACAAAATAGCATGTTGATAAGACACAACAAGTCTACCTATAAACTACCCAGCCAAACCTAGCCGATGTGCGCATTCTTTTTCCTTGTAGATCTTCAATGAGGGTTAAGTTGGTGCGATTGATATGAATTCCTGTTGATTCTTGCAGCAAATTGAATTGTCTCAACAATTGCTCTCATGCTCTTTATTATTTATATTATTTTCAGCAGTCAGAAGGATTGCTTCTAAGGGGGCATTCACACCTAGCCTGTTTGATTAAATTCATACAAACCCGTAGAGCGTTTTCTCCTTTAGTTTGGTTCATTTGAGGGTCTCGGTCCTCTTCCAAGTGGACTGAGGTGCGGTTCGCTTGTGGTGAGAATGCAACATGGACTAGATAACATGACAACATGACAACATGGACAGGATATGAAGTCCAGTCGCAGCCTTAGCTGATGCTCAACTGTTTCTTCATGAGCTCTGAGCTGGTAAGACCACCGGAGAAGGCTTGCACCAAAAACTATGATAATGCCAAAACTGTCCATGTGAATGAGAAAGAGAATAGGACGCCGCTGTCGGTGTGGTTTATTAAGGTCTTATGGACAAACTGATGCCTCTGGTTGCTGGTGTTACAGGTGTCAAGTAAACTGAAAACACGGATGATAGAAGCCGCCATATTGGTAAGCGTTACTATGGTTACAGACATTATTTACAGCCATAGGAGTGCAGTGATTCCCATTACCCGTACATACACACACTAGTTATTTTATTCCGCTCTGCTCCAATATGTAGGTCTAAATATTATGTGCATTCACTCTCATTCATAAATTTTGTTTCCACTACCAAATTCTGTGTACCTTCTATGTGACCTTTGTCTACAACTCTTGGTTTGTTTGTAGTAAGGCAGTGTGAACCCTAAACGAGCTATAGATGGAAAGTGCAACAATGTGTCTTTTTCTGACATGATTCGGACCAAAGAAAACAAACTATAGGTGTGATCGCACCCTAAGAATTACATCAAAGGCCGGTTTGAAAACATGCAGAAAAAAGACTGTACTTCACTTTTGGGCTTCTGTGCAGATAAACATTGATTGGAAAAGCTGGGTATAGTGTTTTATTATTATAGTTATAGTTACAGAGACGTGTTCAGATATTAGGAGACTCATTCACATTCTAAATTAATGAATTATTTAATTACATGATTGTTGGTCTTTGCCACCTATCTGTGGGAATAAGAAAATACCCAGAAATGCAAGGTATATCACCAGTAGCTGTTTTTTAACAGTGTTGGAGTTTTAGAAATGATTTTTCCTTTTAAGATTCAAAGCTTCTCTGAAGGATCTTAAATCATAGTCTTCAGAGCGGTGACTACCCCATGATAGTTTTTAGACTGTGATAGTTTACAACAGCATGGGTGATATGAAAGAAAGACCGCTGACTAGTTGAAACATTTAACATTGGTTATTCATAATACGAGATTTGGTTGTCCTAGATATGACAAGAAGTTTTCACCACTAACAAAAACTTGGACCTGATTCCAGAACAGACTCATGCACAGATCTTAATCATCTCAATCACATCAAAACTATCAAGTACTGAACAGTTGGTGGTGGGTGACTGTTCAAATTGGGGGGGGGGGGGGGGGGGGGAAGCAGTAAAATAATAGCTTACAAGATTTCTTAAAACAACTTAATACATTTATTTATACAAGTCTATTGCGTCAATAAGACAGATCAAAGCATTTGTTTCATCCGACATTAGTGCTGTAATTTGCTCTCTGCAAACATGCTCCCTTATCAACTCGTTGATAGGTACCCGGCCTAAAAGCTTCAGTTAATATCAGGCTGTTCTGTCAATTATTCCCTAAAATGCACTAGTCACAAAAAATTAGCCACTAGTAGTTTAAATAGTTGATACGGCCAGACAGGAAACCCTGTCGTTGTTGTCGTTGTCTTCACAAAGCATGTCTCAAAGGACTTTACAGAGAATGAGTCTACCTCGATCTAATTAATCAACAATCTACCACAAAACAAAATTATGCAATATAGTGGCACTGTCCAAAAAGACTTAGCCTTCGTTGTAAGGTTACCTGTAGAGTTGGTCGTCCAACGGTCGTGATCCACACTTTTTCTACATAATGCAAAGTATGGACTGGAGTTCACAACTCAGACTCAGAATCTGACATAATTATTATAATCCCCGTAGGGCAATTGGTGTGCAGCAATTTACAATACAAAGCACACACATCCATACATGAACGTAAAAACAGTAACATGTGGTGAAGTGCTAAGTGCCTGTGCTACTGTAAGATTTCTCTTTATGTACTGTGTAGTAAATTGATGGCTGAGGGAACAAAGCTATTGACACAGAGTTGCTTTATTCGCAATTTGCACTTTGAATCCTATTCTCTGTTCTTCTGTCATCTATATCATCACACTCGCTACAACTAGAGAAGCAGTCACTGATTGGAATACCTGATGTCAATATTATGTTCTGGTTTGTTGATTGGTCAGGGAGGATGGCCAATCACAAGCCGACATGGAAGAAATTGAAACCCATTAAATTGATATGATAAGACCCGCCCTAACTGCACTAACTCTCCGTATTAGACTACTGCTTCCCTCTTGCCTTTGGAGGTCACTGTTTAGGCGTTTGGATTTTCTGATTTCAATAGTGGATTTTTGGCTCTAAGGGGATAGAAAAAATATTTTTATAAATGACACTGAGGTTTTCAAAGGTGTAATTGCAAACATATTTCACAGTTTTCCTCCCTTGCTTCTATGGACCGGCCTTCTCTGGTACTGAAAAATGTAAAGAAATTCGGTGCCAACTTTCAATACTTTAATCCTCAAAGAAATAAATATGTCATCGGAGAAATCCCTTTTATTGCCTTTATTCTTACAGCCAATCTCAATCATTTATTTCAGCTTTACTTGTGATTGGCAAAGCAACAACATGAGGTACATATTTTATGTGCAAGACTATTGGATTATTGCAGTAAATTACAACCTGACTTGACAAATACTGCCTCAGTTATTTTTCTGCTGCCCAAAGAGAAAGGCCCAGTCTGAGGTGTGGTGGATACATTTACAAGTGCAGCCAATGCAATACAGCATTGAAAGAGTCCAACCCAGCCACAGCCAGTGTGCATTTTGTGATTTTATTAGTGATGTAATATATAAATGCTGACACACTCATTTTAGCTATATTTATGTTCAGGATCCCCCACACACGCATGTATATTGGTAATACAACAAGGGAAGTGTGGAAATCTAAAAGGGTCACAATTTGCCTCTCTTCCCTCGTATCACCAGTCAAAATGCCAACATCATCTGCTGACCACCGTAACTGTGACTTGTGGGTTGGCATCATGTGACTTTTACTTTTATGCCAGCACACGGTCTGGATTTGATTGGATTTGCATCATATTTACATCTAATTTCTATAGCACTTGGACTTGACACACACACAAAATCTCCAACATGCCTTTAAATAATCTTTTACAACTGTATATGGTTGTTAAATTGCTCAGATCATATGTTATCATATTGGCAAATGTAAGGTTATGGCTGGATGTCTATTAGCCTTGTTGGTCTTGACGCAGGTTGAGCAAATATTTGCTGGGTAAGAGCGGGAGCTGTAGCAAATATATAGATATGCAAATTGTTATGCAAATTACTGTTGACTGTCGAGCAGCCAATTTCCTTTGAAATAGCTAATTTCCTTGGAAAAGAGTTGACAACACTAGACTGCCAGGTGTAACTAAATACAAGCCCGTACAAGTGCAATTTGAGATTCTCCCTCACAATCAACTTTCTTTCTACTAGATGCTTCAAATTACAGTGCTAAATATGATAGCTAACATCAAAAAGTCAATGTTAACTGAGTCTTGCATAGCCATAAAATAAAAACAAAAAAAATCCAAAAGTCATCCCAGCACATTCTGCCAACCAACACTAGTCTAGCCCCCTGCACTCTCTCCCATGTGATTGTCTCTTCATTGTTGCTGTTATTTGTACTGTACAACTGAGGAAGAAATGTGTTGCCTTCATGAAAAACAAGGATAAATCCGGTCTCAGCACCAAACAATTTCAATCAATACTGAGCCCTATGCCCCAAATATATATTTATGTTCAGAACTGTTAAATTATATATAGGCTTGTGAAAATAGATAATACTGTCATGAAAAAATTTGTATATATTTGGCAGAGCTTGCCCAAATCAGGCCAAATTGTCAGCCAAAGTATCCAAACAGTTGACCATAATTATCCCTGTAATCAGCTCAATAAATTCCATTTGTTTGTTTGTTTTACTCTCATATTCCCTCTACACTATGAACTACTAAAACTCACAAAAAGCTATCACTAAATTCAATGTGAAAATGTAGAAAATCAAGTAATACTTTGTCACGGCATTGCATGATATGTAAAGGGCTGAAGGGCCGGAGGGTGGAGGGCGGACAAGTTGTTGCCAGTTGCCTGCATCTGCTGCCTACTGGGAGTCCCACCGGCAGTTTTGACCTAAGACCACATACACCCGGAGCTGGTCGAGCTTGTTAGGTGGAGTTCACCAGAGACGAAGAACTGCTGCTCTCCGTGTGCGACTGGCTGGGAGAAACTGGACTGGACTGACATTCAGTTGAGCCCTCACCCCTAATTGTGAGTTTGTTGGTTTGACCAGTAGGCCGGATACTGAAGTTGCTTTGCCCAGAGCCGGACCAAACAAGGAGTTAGGTACAAGATCCAAAGAGTGACAGACTTTTTTTTAATCTTTCTTTCTCAGTTTAGATTTGGATATTTTCATCTTGTTACACGGCTTATTGTTGTACATCCACACCAGGGCCGTAACCATAATACAAATTGGGGGGGGCGTAATTGTTGTTGTTATTGTTTATGTTATTTATTTAGTTATTTATTTTTGGGTAACACTTTAGATTAGGGAACACATTAACTATTAACTATGGGTTTTCCCTCAATAGTTTAATAATTACGCTCAATAATATGTGATACTAGCACCTTATAAGCCTGAGCAACGCATAATAAAAGCCCAGTTCATGTGCAACAACTTCCTTACTGACTGCTATAAGCGCTAATTAGGAGGCTATTGAGGGAAAACCCATAATTAATGGGGTATACATGTAGAATACAATAGTGCAGAATAAGGTTCTAATAAGTGGTTTGTAATGACTAATAATGAACCAATACACTACTAATATGCATGTTAATAAGCAACTTATTCATAGTTAATATGTGCTCCTTAATCTAAAGTGTCACCATTTTTTGCTATTCTCCGGTGGCCAGCCATGGACAACCATCTGAAATAATCGTTATCATTCATACTAGTAAGTATTAATAATTGTTGCAAATTGAATAGGCTACGCATAAAAGTTGGGAAGATGCATTAATGAAAAGTTTCCCTCAGACCCTCAGGCATTTTTGGTCGCCCCCAATGTTGACTACGTTGTTACGGCCTTCATCCTCACTACGCATATCACCTGACCAATCCCATTACAGCTTGCATGATTAAATTAAGAGGTAAAAGTCAAATAGTTAAATTATTATACAAATTACTGTGGGGGGAGCATTTACTCTAAGAGTACAAATTAGGCTCTTTGAGAGAAGGTTTGAATTTTAAGCAGTCTGCCCACTGGTGAATAGCCTACATTTTGTCTGACATGCAGCAGACAATTACATGGCTGTGGAAATTATCAAGGCTTTATGCCGGAAGAAACACCTTTACAGAGAGCCTGATTAAGTTAGCGGTTATGTCAGTGATGGTCAATTAAATTATATGTGTATATATATAAATATATATATATATATATATATATATATATATATATATATATATACACTACCACTCAAAGGTTTGGACACACCTGATTGAATGTTCTATGTTTTTCATTATCTTAAAGCAATTTTGATCTAAAGGCTTATGCTTAAATGCTTGAAATTTGTTTTTTAGACAAATATAAATAGTAAAGTTGATGCCTATGTATGAATTTCTTTCCAAAGCCTTTGCCTTTCCATCAAGGCTACTTTAAAGAATCTAAAATATAACTTTTGAACACTTTTTTGGTCACTACATGATTACATTTGTGTTATTTCATAGTTTTGATGTCTTAACTATTATTCTAAAATGTGAAAAATAGTAAAAATAAAGAGTCCAGTGTCCAAACTTTTGACTGGTAGTGTATATATTGGCAAGAACAAAAAATATGACCAGTCTTCTTTTAATCCTGGCTGTGTGTGTGTGCGTGCGTGTGCACCTGTGTGTGTGCGTGTGTGTTTAAGTACTTTGTTGAAGTTCTATATATACTGTATATATGTACAATTATTGAATTGATCACCACTAACATAACCGTTAACTTCAGGCTCTGTATAAAGGTGTTTATAGGCTCTCTATAAAGATGTATAATAATTTAATTGATCATATGAACTCTCTGGGCACTTTCATTACCTCAGTTAAAATTTTGGCTTTTTTCTCAACAGCCTGGCTGATAAAAACACTGAACGGGATAGAGCTTTTGGTCTGTCCCTGTCCACTTTGCACCTCATACTTTCAATGTCACAAAGTCAGAAAACTTTATATAAGTCACAAAATAGTCTGACAAGGCTAAATTGAAAGACAAGTCATATCTTATAATGGACACATTTTTAAAATTTATCATCATTCTACATCTCTTGCGTATGAATCATCCACAATAAGTATCTATTAGAAGACTAAACACCGTCCCAGAAATGAATCACTAATTGAAGTGATTAACTAAGGTGGGACTAAATCACATCTTTTAAAGTAATATGGACCAGCAATAAATTATGACAAGAACTTCGAGAAAGTACTTCAAAATAGAATAAAATCACACACACACATACACGCACACACACACACACACACACGCACACGCACAAACGAACACACACAGGCGAGGATGAAAGGAAGACAGGTAAGGTTTTATGTTCTTGTAGCAATTTGTAATAAGATGGCAGAGCCAATATTAGGAGGACACAACAGGGGCTTTGAAATGATACAAAGCTAATCAATTATCATTTCACATCAGCCAGACACAGTGAATCCCTTCACAACCTTTTTTCTCTGTGGCTTGGATCATGTCTGACATGCTCCCTAATGAGGGAAACAGCTTGAAAATAAACCTGCTTGTTTCACCACAGGATGAATAAAAAAGTTGGCCTGGAAAGCTTGTCAAACAGCATGTGTTCTCTCCCTTGCTCTAATACAACTCTTGCATTTAGCCGATCCCATCCACAATAATTATGCAACATGAGGTGGGATCAGGCTACCCACTCATGCTATAATGATCACCACATAGCCCTCAGCATATCCTGCACAACAACACAGAAGACAAGCATCATAAAGGCAGAGACTGCTATCAGATCTGCAAACGTGGTAAGCTGGGGTGAGGAAAATGCACAAAAAAAAAAAAAAAAAAAAAAAAAGAGAGATAACAATAACAAAACAGAAAATCTTAAGATCATATTCGACCATAGCTGCCTGCAGCTGTTTAACACTGCATTGAATGTTTTCTCTCTCTCTCCCTCTCTCCTTGCCTCTCTCTCTCTCTCTTTCTCTCTCTCTCTCTCTCACTCACACACACACACACACACACATATGCGCGCGTATGCACACGCACGCACGCGTCCCCCACACGCATTCGGGCGCGCACACGTAACCTGCTCGCAAATGCACACGAGCCCTGACAGTGCCTGCCTGGTCCGGCAGCGAGCCTGCCTCTACCTGATCGCTGCTTTGCAATCCCGTTTTTCTGGATGTTTGCGCATAGGATAGCGGTCTCCATCGGCGACTACGCTAATTCCCGCTGCACAGTCAAACCACTTTTTACCTCTAACTTTTGCAACGCGTGCATCATTTTTGTGTGCACCTGTTCCCAGAGAACGTTTTCCTTTTTTGGTCGGATGCAACCCTCCTGCACAGGCGTATTACTTTAAACTTGCCATGGGCTTAATGGCACGGTTATTTGTGATAGATCTCAAAAGTTGTGCTGCGTCGGGAAGCATGGGCGCAAACTTGAATTGGTTATTATAGACGTGTCGGCTGTTATGTAGAATGAAGGCAGGTGAGTCAGCCTTCGTGTTATTCTAAGAGGCGCGCATTGCTCCGCGGTTTACGGTGCCAATTGTTGGAGAGCGCCACTGAGCAAGTCGTGATCTGTGCAGCGGATTGCGCTACGGCGGACAGGGGAAACGAACCGATGAGACAACATGGGTAAGTAAGTGGATGATAGTTTCATTTTAA
Source organism: Centroberyx gerrardi (assembly GCF_048128805.1). NCBI lineage: Eukaryota > Metazoa > Chordata > Actinopteri > Beryciformes > Berycidae > Centroberyx > Centroberyx gerrardi. The sequence goes on along the minus strand of NC_135998.1, from coordinate 8,926,685 downwards.
AACGATTTGCCAGGGGAGAATGAGCCCCGGTGATTTGACAAATGCTCACCATCAGTTATTCAGGAGCGCACTTATGGTCTTACAGCAATAAAATGGGTTGATTTTGCTGGCGCAGGTCCACCGTATCTGTGAGTGCAACTGGCGTGTTCAGATAGGGATAACAGACGACTTTTAAAAACACATAAATTTCCTCGAATCTCACATGGCTTTTTTCTGCGCCCGATGCTGAAATCTTCAATATTTTAAAAATACTAATGCTCTAGAAAACTGTTTTTTCTGCAAATATTTCCCCCCCTTTTGTAGTATCTGTTTGTGTCTAAGAGGTTTTACATCCCTGTTCGCGGGTTTTAAAAACGAGAAAAATGCAGCTGAGATTGTCTTCCTCTTCAACATCACGGGGGTAAAAGATACACCCACTACTGTCATCTATTATACAGACCTAATTGCTCGAAATTTTAATGTTCAGATACGTGGCCCTTGGCCCCCGCAGCCCCTCATACTGGGCTATTGCACAGTTGGTGAGGATGAATGGCTATAAAATAATATTCTCTGTAAAATAATTCATTGTTATTTTAGAATCAGAAGGTTATTCTTACAACCCCAAGCCAGAATTTCAGTTAAATATATATATTACTTTTTTTCTATGGCCTCATCATCAAGTCCCTCCACAATCAAGCTGCTTCTTTGACATGTTTCGACTCCGTCCTACCTCTTTCCGTGCCTACTCTCCTCTGACAGCCTTGGGCACCTCCAATTTCAACCTACACTGCTTATCACCCCCTCCATTTTACTGACCACGGGTACTCCACAGCTTAATTCACCACTCAGCTATATTCACCACTCAGCTTCAAGACCTGAAAAGCCACACTTCAGTATTTCAGGGGCTTGCGTTCCGCAGTTTGTGTCAGATTTGCACCGTTTTGGGCTCAAAGGAATTGTTGAATTCTCCCCACAGAGTAGATCATGATATATTTTTGTCAGTGGCAGGCAGTCTGGAGTTGTTTTGATTCACAGTCTTAAGATGTTTTGATATGGTCTTTTCAATGCAACTTCTGTCGCCTTTGGGGTATTACAATGTGAAAGGACTATTACTCATACACACAGATGCGCGTGCACAAATGCACGCACATGGCCACAAATGCAAATACAGGCAAGCCAACAGAGTGGCCTATATGAGGGCATGTGTGTACAAAGCTTATTGAGTTTGTTGACTTTGACTTTGTAACTACATGTTTTCAAATGGCCCTCCTGTAATCCATCTTGTTCTCTTGATTTGACTTCTTACTTGTTGCAGTTAAGCAGCTGTGTATTTTAAATTTCCATATTAACTGAGAAAGTGACTGGCTGGAGGGATGCATTCCCACGCATCTGTGTAGAAGTGTCGCATTGTGATACTGTAATTGTTGTCACCTACATGTTACAGCAATATTACTATACATTTCAGAGTAACGAGTAATGCAGTCTATACTATTTCAGTTTCAATAATGACATCACAGTCACCAGCCTCAAATAAGTCTTTAATTTTGTCATCATCCTCTCTCAGAAACTGACACACTCACACTTCGTTTTCCTCATTTAGGCCTAGTTGTCCTCTTAGTTGACACGCACTGAGCCAATATAGATGCAAAATGGTGGTAAAGTTTACTTTCTCCAGGTGGAAATATTCCCTCTACTTTGATTTTATCTAGCAAAAGCAAGACAAGAACACATCAGGCTGGTTTCCCTGATCATTCACACAGCAGCACACAGGCGAGGTAATGAGTTATCCCAATAGTTTAAAGGCTGGAGAGGACAGAATTGCCAATTTCTGTGGTGTAATAGAAAATGTATGCCTAATATAATGAGTAGCGTTACCAATTACTGCTCTGAGGATGTAATAACTAAAGTAATAATGTTATATTTTTGGTCCTGTAACTCTGTTTGTATCTCATCTCTTCAATCCTATGGCAGTTGTGAATAACAGACAATTGCTCAAGTAGGCTACTAACAGGCATAATAGATATGACATGAGGTAAGATATAATACAAACAATGCAGTATATGGTCTAATAAATACATTTTATTGGGAAAGCAAGGTCTCTCCTTGTACTCCTACAAACAAATAATGTGAATATGTAAATGTGAATAAAATGCATTTTAGTAGGTTGTGGCACAGATTGGCAAATTGCTGTAGCTGGACTGATTTTCATGGTGTTTATTCCCGAGCTATGTTAAGGTATGATGCAGCAAAATGAAAATAATTAAATAATTAAATAAAGACCTGAGCTGTTTAAATGGCTGCAGCTAGTTTGTTTAAAAAAAAAAACCTCAAACCATCAATGAGGATTATTCTGTCAGTGTCAGGCATATTTCCTCATTCTGAACTTTTTGAATATCCACATCAGGGACTTTTTAACACTGGCTTTTATTAATATGCATTTCATCACTACTCACTTACAGCGTCACACCCTTACAGTATCTGATGTACCTTTTCCACTGTACCATCATCATCCGTTTTTTTTGTTCCCTTTGTTGTACAGTGTCCTGGACTTCCTTACATGACGCCTTTTGTCCCAAATCTCCTTCTCTTTCCTTCTTCATCTTCTTCTTGTCCTTTTGGTGTAAGGCTTGAAAATTTGGAAGAATTGTGAAGGGTTTTTTTCAGACATTGTGTGTTGCACCATGGACTCATGTAGTGTAAAATGGGATGCAAAACTGAAAACAAACTCTGACAATAACCGGCGGGAGCTGAGCTTGCAAAAAAGACCCAACAACAAAAAAGCATATGGTACATGAATGGCTGCTGACAATAATTATGTTGTGTATAGGTATATATCTATTATGGTTTTATATGGTTGGCTATGTAGTAGTATGGCTTTATCCTCTTTTGCTTTGTTGGTGTAGAGTTGCCCATGACACAGTTATAATGCCAAAAGTAGGTGATTCTAAGTTCTCATAGTTAATGTAGTTGATTTCTTAATGTAAAACAAGTCCCTTAGGAATAGTTACAGTGATTCTGACACACTGGGTCTGGCTCTAATTTATTGAGGAAAGTGGTGAAAAGTTAAGCAGTAAGGCAGATCTGATTAAATGTAATTATTACCTTTCACAAACTCATTACTGGGTGGAGAAACCTTCCACGCTGCTGACTTCTATTGCATACCAGAGCAGAGCTTCACCCACACCATCACACCACACCATGACTTCAACCTTTACTGTAGGCTTGCAGTACAGTAGCCAGCTGAAACACTGTGGAGTCAGCCGGTCATATTCTCCATGACATCATGACTGTTTTCGATCACCGCAGCTGGCTGCTCTGTCACAGCTCCCTGAGCTAATACTTGTGTGTGGGTCCGTGAGAAATGGACTTACAGCGAGGTGCTAATATCCTTCATGGTATGGGCCGGTAAAGACGTCCTGCTGTCACTTTTTGACAAGTGCTTCCACCCCTATAGTCGCTTAGCTGGAATGTTAAGCACCGTGGGTGTAAAGGTTGAAGAATTAATAATACGACCTGATTATTTCTATGCAGTTCTCAGAGAAGCAAACTGTTTGTCTGCACAGAATAGTCCATAAAACTGCTGGATACATGTAGTATTGCCTATAAAAATAAAACAAGAACAACTGAAGCAGATCATACCCCAACCACTGTGTTTGTTAAATGTAGTGAATAACGTCTAATTTAAGAATTCATTTCCACAATGCTTTATATTCATTTTGGAAAAAAACGCAAATCATTACCTGAAGTTCATTATCCAATTTCTCTTGCCTGTAAGTGTTATTAATTATTTTATCAACCAAGGAATTAAGCTACTGCCTATCCCTTTAAAAAAATGCCATCATTTTTGTGCAATCAATTATTTATTGTGAGCATGTGTCACTTTTCTCAAATAGTGAATATGTCATTTTGGAACAGAACTCATCAAGTTCATAATCAATTGTTTGGTCTAATAAGTAATATATGCATGTTTGATTAGAATTAAGCTATAGACAAATAGGCTAAACCAAAGTTTTTTCAATAAGTACATTATATGCATGCTGGAGATTTTTAAGGCTCCCAAAGTCACCCCCATTTCGGGCTGCACTCCGGCTCTGCTGTAGCTAGGTGCCGGACCAGAAAGGCTTGGCTGAAGCGCCTCTAAAAAGTCACTATTCCAAACACTTCTCATTAAGGCTGCCTTTTCCATGGTGACCTGCCTCTATGGCCACGTAAGAATTGCTGCTGTAAGAAGTTGACATTCAAAATAGCCAATTAGCCTTTTAAAGGTCTCCCTTCTTATAAATTAAATCCCTAAAACCTTGACAAGTACAATAAGTGGTTCCCATAAGTAGGCTGTGAAAGGCCATGATGTCTATGAGACAGTTGTTTCTCATGTGTTTTTAATTTACACTATTTGTTGTTGGTGCACTATATGTCAATCAGCTCCGCACTTAAAAGCTTGTGAGACAACAATTATAGTAGTCCATTAAAAGTGTCTTCAACCATGCGTGTTTACCTCAAGTTGCAATGCAAGGCATGTAAAGAATCAGTTGCATGCTTCATTGAGAACAAGGATCTGGTTTTATACATATTATCTTATGGGAATAACAGGATTAGAAACAATGTAAACAATTTCATCATTCCACATCGCTACAGCCACTTCTGTCCTGCACTTACAGTGAGGAGTTGATGTTTGTTTAGAGGCAATTGTTATCTGTGTTTATTTGTGGCTAAATAAGACATCAATATGTGTTGCTAATTTACAGAAAAGAAAACCATTTATCCTGAATCCTTTTAATCCCTTTAATCTGAAATGCTAATGCTTAGATTAGCAAATCAATGTACATAATCATGGCATTAGGTCCTAATTTAAGTGCTAATATTTTAGGGATCAGATGATTTTCTTTGTTGACAGTAGTATAAAATAGTAAGGGGTTAACAGATCTATCTATCTATCTATCTATCTATCTGTCTGTCTCTCTGTCTGTCTGCCTGTCTCTCCGCCTGTCTGTCGTCCGCCTGCCTGTCTGCCCGTCTTATCTATCACCCCGTAGACACATCTATATATAACTATAACCACTAATAATTTAATATACTGAGTAAATCCCTTCCCTCGCCTCTGACTCTGATTCCAAGGATGTGCTTGTGTGGGTTGGCCTCTCCTTCGCTGTTACGCTTCAGCAGGTTACAGACTCACCAGACCTCTGTCACTACATCCCTCACAAATGAAGACAGAATAATTGAGGTTACAAAATTGTGTGCTAATTTCATTTAAATTTTTAATGCATGCCGTCCAATTTATGCAGTATTTCTTTCGCAGCTACCGCTGGTGTGATAATAACCGGCTAGGCTCACATTTTTCATACATCTTGTCCTTGTTACACTGTACAGCGTGTGCTTAGGACCGCTCCTCCTATCTCTGCATGTGCTGTGTGCAGCTGCAACTCTTCCACAGTAAAAGAAGCTTTTATCATAAATCAGTCGTTTTATACTGCTTCATGCTTTTGCTGTGAGTTGAAATTACAGCTCACTCCAATTTTCAAATTAATGGGCGTAAAATAATGGGTTTTAAGTGTGTAAAAGGTACTTCATTTCAATATTGTAATGCCAGTGTGTCCAATTAATCACTGTTGCATGATGGGCCCCGTGACTGGTAATATGTCACATACTTCTGTGCCCTAAAAGTATTTTTAATTTTATGTGCCTTAAATCTGAGTGAACACACTCAATAATGTAATATATCACACACACTGTAGTGCCCTAGAATTCTGCTTGCCTAAGCTCTATCACACATCACACACTTTAAAACCCTTGGCTCCTGTGTCAGAGGAAGACAGTCAGGGAGGGAAGGGGTGTGTATGTGTGTGTGTGTGTGTGTGTGGGTGGTTGGGGGGGAGTTGGGAGCTGTAGCAAGTTCATATTTGAAGCTCCCAAATCTCTAAGCCTTCCACATGTTTCAGGTAGTCTGATTGCAGAGTGTACCGACTAAAGCTTCTTAAGCTGTTGTTATCACTGACAATATTTCCCCTCAATCACATTCTGTTGTGCTTGGGAATTATGCAAGTTGCACAGTTTCAACTGTTATTTCTATCTATACTGTAGATTTTCAGAACATATAGTGTGTATACATACAGTCCATACCTATAAAATGTTTTTTACTTTTTCTGGCAGTCTATAACCTTGAATACCTGCCCCAAAGCAACACAACCTTCCTTTTAACGTGTATTACCTGTGGTATGGTATACCATTTAATAAGAAGCAGTAGGTATATTTTGTTTTCTTACACACTTTTCATTTCTTTGAAGTGCTTCACCGCACAGCCTTAGCACTGTTGGCCAACCCACTTGGGCACTCTGGGTAATAGCCTTTGCGTCAGTGCTCAGAGCGCTGTGCATTCAAATGAAATATCAACTTGTCGCACCGCCAAGGAAGACGACAGCTGAGTCTGCTACGCCTGCCAGAATCCACTCCGTCTCAGGGAAGGACCGGCCTCACTCTTAGAGGATTTCAGAAAGGTTGCTTCCAAATTACCTGACCTTAGATGGTGTAATTGTAAAGGAATATTATAAGGAATTATACATCATCTATTAGAGTATATATACTCTAATAAATATATATAGTTTCTGTGCTTCTGAAAAGCTTTTGAAAGACACTCTAAGTAAAAAAAGAACAACCAAAACAAAAAACAAATCAAGAAGAAGCTGAAGGCAAGCAAGCTGTGATAGTTGCTACTTTAAACACAAGCACCTGAACAATAGAGTTGTTTCATCTCTTCATAGACAAGAGACAGAACAAGAAACATTGTGCATTTCATGATATCTTTTCTGCAAGACTGTTTCACAACATTTAACAGTTATCTTCTCTTCTGAGTGAAGACTGAATAGAGGAAGAAGCCTCTTAAATAACTTTCACATAATAACTTCAGCTGTAATTACAACTGGAACTGAGCAAAGGGGGATATATTGTTTTATACAGAGCCAAGTGCACCTGGGATCTGATTTAATGTACTGGTATTGTGCGTATGTGTTTATGCATGTGTGTGTGTGCAATCATGCATTATTATGTGTTTTTACCACTTACCACTACATCATATGTAGTGGTAAGTAATTGGTTGTCCTTTTTTCTGTCCTTGTGTTTGTTTCTGTTCCCATTAGAATACCAACAGAGACCGGCTCTATCATTAAGATTTGTTTTATTCTGTTTGTCTTTGAAGCGTTGTTGATGCATCACTGCCAAAAGAAACATGCCTGGGGACTATTAGCCCACCTTGTGAGCGAGGTCTCTATGTCCCAACAGGATCAGACGCATGATATAGGAGAAAAACCTGAGCCATGCCCGTAAAGCATACCACATTTAATGACTAGTAATGACTTGATGATCAATCTAAAGCGCAAGCCAAAGTCTCCCTAGACTGCGCTCTATAAAGCGTCCCACGGGAGCCCGATATAGACATGTCCAATGGGTTTTTATCACTCTGTGTCTACGCAGAAATCTATGCTGAACCAATGTGTGCTAATTAAGAGTGGTTGTCCGGTGCAGGCGTCAATGAGCCAGTGGCTGAATGTTGTAGCTTTCCATCATATCTCACAGCCTGGGGATTTTCAGTGTCTGAATCGCACTTGAAAGCTTCTGTGCTAAAGCCCTGTTTTTAGGGCTCATGTGATCCACCGAATGTAGTTTAAGTGATACGACTGCGTGAGGGTTTCTCTGGAGGTTCACTAAGGACCATTCTAAACGCTCCATTGGGATTGTCATTTAGGTGAAACTGATGACTCTGTATATTGCGATGGATGCTTGGCCAGCTAACATAGTATATACCCTTAATGGAGGTGATGGAAGTGGCTGTGTGTGTATTGCTCTGAAGACTTAAGGGCTTCGTTTATGGCACACAAGTTGTCTCTTCACTCATTCTCATTTCCTGTCACTCTATCGCCGCTCTATGTCTTTCTGCCTCTCTATTGCTCCTTGGATGCTGAGAATGATTTTTCTATAAACAAGAATATCTTGCAGGGTTGAGGATTCTTCTCCTTCTTTACTTGAAACCCAGATATTTCCCTATAAGAACATGAAATGTCTACATTAAAGAATCACTGCAAAATAAGTATGATCCATAGCGCCTTCCATTGTAATGGATGTTATGCATGGGTGGCCCCAGTGGGAATTGAATCCCTGATCCTGACAGTGTTCGTGCCATGCTTTGCCTATTGAGCTAAACAGGACTACAGATTTGATCGTTTGTGGATTTAAAAACTTGCCACCTCATGTAAATAATCTAATTCCTAAAACGCTTCAAAGTATAAGACTTTGTTAAAGTCAAGTATACCCATTGTAACACAATCAAAAGGCAGGCTGCAACATTTCTGTGCAGTGAATGCTCTCAATCGAAGTAACTAAACAGTTACAACAAGATGAATTAAAATTTGTTAGTGTTGCCTCGCATGTGTTATTAATATATTTCATCCATGACAATGAGTGATTCCTCGGGCTGGTGAGTGACAACACAGACTGTCTGTGATATCCTTTTTCTTTTTTCTGAAACTTTGCACTGCAATTCCAACATCTTGGCGCAGACATAGTTTCACGAGCAAGGACCCATGTGAAGAAAACATTCTTCTGAACATTTGAAATTTACGATGGAGTGTGATAAACAATGTATACATTTCCTTGACGTGAAAGTATACGAAAGGGAAGGTAAACTGCACACAGATTTATATCTAAAGCCTACGAACAGAAACACAATCCTGTGGGGGACAGTTTCCACCCTAAGCCACTCATCAAGAGTCTGCCTCTCAGTCAGTTCAACCGTCTTCGCAGAATTTGCAGTGATGACGTTTCCTATAGCAGACAGGCTGCCGACCTCACCAACTGATTCCTCAGGAGAGGATACAAAATGGAATGGATCGACGTGGCGAGCGACCGCTTCAGCGATGTGTCCCAAGCGGAGTGCCTTCAAGCACAGGGGGTGCATAAGAAATTCAATAATGCCCCTCTGTGCATCACCAAATACTCCCCATTGGGCTTCGAAATATCATCCAAAGACACTGGCATATCATCGGGACAGATCCTAAACTCAAACATGTTTTTACAGAACCCGCTAAGGTTGTTTTCAAACGACCTACTACTTTCCGGGACATTCTTGTTAAATCTGACATGCCTTCTCCCCAAGTGCCATCAAACATGCCCCCTCTGACTGTCAGTAACTACAGATGTGGCAGCTGCGCCCAATCCGCCTTTACACACAGGTGTAAGTCCTTTAGCCACCCCCACTCAGGCCGCAGTATTCCTATACGTGGCACAATCACCTGCAGCACCACCCACATCATCTAACTCATCCGCTGTCCATGTGGGCTAGCGTATGTGGGTAAAATATGAAAGAAAATAAGGGGCATAAAAAATGTAATTTTAGCAGCCACTAAATACTTAATATCGAAAATTAATCACAGCTGAATATTCATAACATTGACATATTTTACTTTGAAAACCATGTATCTGAATTTATTGGTTCTGAATTCACCTCTTTGAACTTAAAATATTACAATTCTTTATTTGCAATTTCAAAAGCTGAAATTGAAATATATTTGTTTCAATGTTCACAAATTTAGATCCAAAAATTCAAGTTTCAGAATTTCCAAAGAACATATTCAGGTTGCTCACATTCGATTGGTCAAATTCGGTTCCAAAAATTCAAGTCCAAAAAATTCAAATACAATATCATTCAAATTTGACTGGTCAAATTGAGATCCAAAAATTCAAGTCGAAAAAATTCAGTTCGCAACATCCGGGCTACCAAGGACAGGCTATAGGCAATCGAGTCTGAATGCAATCAAACCAATTGCATTGATTATCAGAGCACGGTCCGTCAGCCACCTGATCCAGAAGGGCCTGGCTGCAGACCTCCAGCGTCAGGCCCCTCTGGCTGCTCCAGCAGCAGGACCATGTCACGTGATCCAGGGGCTGTTGATTTTTGAAACTATATGAACGTGAAGGAAGTAGAAGGACTTTAAGCATCTAACTTTATTTCAAATCAAAAAAATAAATTAATTCATGAATTTACTTTAAACATCCAAATATGGTTATTGCTGTGCTGCCGACCAAAACTTCCAGAACATGCTACGTAGGGGAAATTATATAAGTCATAACAGAAAAAAACAAACAGTGATTACAAACTAATGAGTGTTTTTTTTAGCCAGTTATAGTTTCATATTGCAGTGCACCGTTCAAAGAGCATACTTAAATTATTTATATTATGTACTCCTGTGTTTTGTATGCAACCTGTTTCTTTCCGATGCGTCTGATGTATTTTATAGTCTACCTCATATCTTATGGTTGGTGAAATCTGACCCAGAATGTAACACTTATTACACTCTTGTTAGTTTCAGTTATAGTTTAACTGGTGAACAGTTTCATCACAATGGGAGCTGGTCTTTCAGATTAAATGCCATCACATAATCTAATGAAGCACTGTAATTATTCAAGTGAAAGAAAAGACAAAAGTACACATTGAGTGAATTTACATGCACACAATAATGTGACTATTGCCAATACTGTGATGAAGGCAATAGTCTGATTAAGCAGTTTACATGATTGCATAAACTGACAACTCCCCAGAATAATCCGGTTTACATGACTGAAGCACTTCAATTTTTCGAGAGAGAATTGTGGAAATGGCATACACAGCCTATAGCCTACATATGTTTTGATAAAAAAATAACTCCTTTCCTGCCCTGTCACTTTCAAATGTAATCAAAACAAGTACTACTACTACTGACTGTGCTCTAGCACATCATGTTGTTCGTTGCAGCCATATGCCTATCTATCTCTATTACAATTACAAAATGCCATGCTTCAGGCTCTACTATTGGGAAACCTGTTGGAAGGAAGGAGACGACGCATGCAGTTGTTGCGGTGTGTTTGGATGGAGCTGTGAGCCGCTGTGTCCAGCGCGTCTCCAGAGTGTCACCGTCCGTCTCCTCCTAATTTGCACTGTAGAAACTTGGAAGCTGTGCGGAATAGCCTACCAGCTTGGTGTGCACAAAAACACAGATGTTTGTGTACCTATTTGGCAACGGCAGGATGCAGATTTTTTTAATATATATTTAATCAAAGTATTGAGGTGTGCGTAATTGCGCAGCGATTTGAAAATGCGCACCACATCAAATTAGAGGCTGCAGATGGAACGCACATAACTGTCAAGCTGCCTTTGGATGGATAGCAATATCAAGTGAAATCCTATTCTACAAGCTGTTGTGGATGGCAGATATTGGTAAAAATAACCCCCTAATCTAGCCCAGTACAGACTACAATTAACTTTTACCTTCACATGGTGAGCTGGACACATGTGCTAATTGGTCACCGTTCAAGAAATGCGACTATGGTGTATTTTATTTATTTTTTCTCTTTTGTCTCTCTCTTTTTCAATAGTGTCCTGGCCAAGACAGGCAGCAGTACAATTAACACATCTTAATGCAATTAAGATCGGAGTACTCCACATATCTTACTGCAATTATGTTTACCTCGACTATGAGCATAATAACATTAATATAACCAGCAAGGGCATAGGTTTACTTTGGAAAGTGGTAGGGATAAATCACTGCAATATTTACAGCAATTCTACACAACTTACTATGCCTATATTTAGTACACTTGAACATAAAAGTTGGATAATTACCAGTCCAGACACATTTGAGTAATATTTCAATTAAGCAGTCCTCCAATCACTACAACACTATACAAGCCCTCAATCACTATGACACTAACAAGCATCCAATCTCTAACACTGGCACCAACACTCCTTCAATTGAGGATGACCCTGCCTGCACCAATGTCTATGTGTATGGCCCATACAAATAGACATTGGTGCAGGCAGGGAGTGACAGGTGCAGGCATGTATTTGGGCCATACAGTATGTCCCAAATGCATGCCTGCACCTGTCACTGACAGACACAAACCTATTTGCCATCAGGACCACATCAACCGCAACTCCTTGCTTCACTCATCGGATAACATGAATCCAATATTTATAGAAAACACATTAAAATAGGATTAGTGTTTATCTATCACTCTTAACAGTAGCTACCATTAGGCCTACTTGCATGTTTACTCTTATGTCCCCTATACTTTTTTTGCCTGCCATCGTAGAGTGAAACGCTGTTGGTTGTTCTAATGTCAAAACATACAGCCACACGCTGACAGGACGCTTGACCACAAGCTGCTGAGCCAGTACTGCTAGCTGTTAGAAAAAAATTTGAAATTGCAAATCAAGTAATGTAATATTTTAAGTTCAAAGAGGTGAATTCAGAACCACTAAATTCTGATACATGGTATTCAAAGTAAAATATTTCAGTGTTATGAATTCAGCTGTGATTCATTTTCAATATTACGTATTAAGCTAATATTAAGCTTTCATAGTAAAACCTCCAGAGCTCCACGGATTTGCATCAGTGATCACTGTAGCAACATCATGACTGGAGATGAATGCAACCACTCTCAGATATATGGGCATTGAGAAGGTCAACAAATTTCCCAGGGGAGGGGAACTGGAGAAGAAACTTCTCCAGCATGAGGGTTTTTGGATCCACTCACTGAATACCATGTCTCCATCTGGTTTAAATGAGGAAAAAGCCCTTTTTATAATTGCCTCCATATAGGTGTTTCCCCCTGGTGGCCATTTCATTATCTGTTCATTCCCCCATGTTGACTACTGTTTACTTTTCATTGTATCATTAGGCTATTTGATTATTTTATGGCACATATGCCTTTCTGAGCCTACTATCTGTTATGTGTATTATATATACCCAGTATCAGCATTATTCTGGGGGCTTATAGGCAAGTTAAATGTCATGTGACCACCTGTATGCAATTGTGATGTCATTACCTGCCTGAGTATACATAGCCCTTTTTTCTTCACATGGGTGTTTTGCCTGACGAAGGCTGTGCTGGTCGAAACGTTGCATTAAATTCTTTGGGAGTTTATATTCAGTGTGCGGACATCCTTCCTTGTCTCTCTCTAAGTTGCGTTGGGTTGGATGTGCACACCATTCTACTTTTTCTACTAAGTAATTGCAATCTACCTTTCGACCACTGGTGGCAGCGATGAACGCACTGCTCAGAAGCACAGTACCAGCAAGTCAAATCAAAGTCTGCCGGCCATCTTTGGAAAAAAGCTGATGTGGAAATCCCGACTGTTTTGGAATCTGTGCGTACAATTTAACAATCTGTGCTCTTAGCAGTAAAAACTGTGAGTTTGTTTAGAAATCTGCGGCATCAAAGTAACTTTTCCTGGGGTGCTGTGGCGGCTCAACTGGTTGAGCGTTTACCATTAAGATGAAGTCCTCATCGCAGCAGCATGGGTTCGAATTTGCCCCATGCCCTTTGCTGCATGTCATACCTTCTTTCTCTGCCCTGTCTTCCGTCCTATGAAAAAAGTTGAAAAAGACCAAAAAAAATACATTAAAAAAAGTAACTTTTCATAGCTATCTGTGGTCTCTTTGCTGCAGGAAATGTAGTTTAAAGCCATGGATTGCTAAACCGTGTGCACAAGTTTCAAAACAAAGTAGAGCTGAGCTGTGTTGAGCTATGTTAGCGTGGCTAGCCATTGTTGCGAAGAAGTGCATCTTCATATAACCAAATGACACTATACTCTACTGTTTCCCCTTAAATAGTAATGTCCTGCATCATAAACAAATAAACAGTGTGTGATTTTACACTGTCTTTTCCTAAACATGCTGTAGATACAGACAGGTCACAAATTTATATACCATAGGACACAAAATTACAGCTTCGGCAGCCATCCCAGAAGTTCTCTCGATTCATACTAGGACAAACCAAAACTTCATCTATGATCCGGGTTGCTAACGTTCCATAGGTGAGGGTAGAACTACTATTGACTTGGCATGTTTTATACCTGATCACGACCGTGATGGGAAAAACGATTGCATGTTTTATAGATTTACATCAGACGTCGAGGAGAAGAAGAGACAGATTCAAGTGAATGATGGGAAGTGAAGTTCTACTTGATCTTTGCGATGTTCAAGACATCAAAACCTGTGCATTTGTAGGTAAATGGCCCTCAAATTCTGTAAGTGGGAACATATCCCAAAATTCTGTGACATATTGGGAAGCCAGACCAGTACATTGCATAGTTTGCTTATATTTTGTAATTTATGCTGTACAAAGTAGGAAGGTCTATACCGGATGTGACGTTGACTTTTCCTTCCTATAACACTGAAGTCTGTTTTTTTGTGCGAGGCTCTCGAGGGGTCAGTCACCGTGTATTTTCTGATCAGTGCGTCACGGCGTGGCATTTCTACTCAGCAGTATGTGTGAACTGCCTACACTCTTCTATAACTGGATGCTGCACTCACAAAAGTTAATCAATTGGATAAATTTAAATATTTTCCAATCCAATGTAAAAACAAAATAAATACACATGCTCAGCCTTACCTTTTCACAGGATTGTGTGAAAGTTGTCTATAAGCTTTCCTAGAAGCAATTTCAACGAGATGTAACTTCAGCTTGAAGAAGAAATCTTTTAGTTATTCATGATGGGCAAATATGATTGGCTTGTATGCAGAGGGTTATGTTTGCATCCAGTTCAGGTAATTTCAGTTTGGGCCATAACTAGGACATGATATAACGTGATCAGAAGGAGAGAATGACAAATGCATAAACTGTGCTATATGTTACAGAGTACAGATACTGTTGGCTCTTGGCAATGGATTATTTTCTTTTTGCTTCTACTTCATCTCTGTAATTTAATATTGTTGGCCTACTAGTTTCTACTTTGAACGACTCCATCAAATTAAGGTTTCCTTTTACTTGAAATAAAGCTGTCATACTTCTGTTTTGCTTTAACCATAACAAATGAAATAACATCAATGCAGCTAATGAAAAACAGTATTGCATTATTCACCAATACGCTCCCACATGGCAACCTTGTAACTAGCACTCGTAACCTTGTAACTGCAAGTTTTCACTTGTTCTCGAGACGAAACAAAACGTCAGTTAGCCTGTATAAAGAGTTCAACATGAGGAGCCAAACTATTGCATTGTTCTGAGACAGATTCTCCTTTTAACACCTGTCTTTCCTTGCTGTCTAGTATTACTATGCAGTAAGGAGGATCAGCAGGAGGCATAGTGCCTCACTTAGAGCCTTTGTATGTGGGAGTTTTTGGATGAAACAATTTGAAATACTCTATTATACATAAGGCAGCAGGCATACGTTGTCTTTCAGAAAAAAGGAACAAAGCTCAGAAGAGTAAAAGCTTCAAATTATCGCAGACGGGCAGGTGTGTGTGTGCGGGGGGTGTCCCGGCTTATGTATGTGGCATTTCATCTTTTGAACTCATTAATGCATACGCAGTGTGCTATCTGCTGTATGCTGTTGAGGCATAATAATGTGCTCCACACACTATTTACCAGGGAAGCTGAGCAGTGTCTACTCTTTGTTTAAATGACTAACCGTAGCAGGCTGGTACACAGAAGTCATAAGTCACTTTCTGTACATATGGTACCTCCGTCCTGGAGCTTTGTTACATGGGACAGCTGGTAATAGTCTGTAATGTATTTGATGAGGTGCATAGTTTGTTATAGCGCTAGTCTGCAAGCTACGACACTTAATGCACATATGGCATTCTGCAGACTTGTTCATGTGAATATAATTAGTCTACATTGTATTTGCACATTATACGCATTTCAGTAAATGCACAAACTCTCCTCACTGTTCTCATATCTCCTTGTTATAGTCGGCATCTAACTAACTAACTGTCTGTCTGTCTGTCTGTCTGTCTGTCTGTCCTATACACTGGAAAAGATTAGATTCCAGCAACACTTGCAGTACTGGGAGCAAACGTTTATTAGCTAATAGCTATTAGGGTGTATTACTGCAACACTTGCAGCACTGGGAGCAAACGTTTATTAGCTAATAAGTTGTGCCAGAATACCTTTTCATCTGTCTGTCGTATACACACATAGAGGCCAGGCATTTCTCAAAAAAACTTTTGTCATGCATATATGGCCACAAGAGTTGAACATTCAACTACTAAAGTTATCGTATTTGTATCCATGTCGCTCGCTGTCATTTTGAAAACCTAGTCCACATAGTCATACTGCAACTTTTAATGCATGTACAAATTATAGTTTCAACAAGCTGTGTGTGTGTGTGTGTGTGTGTGTGTGTGTGTGTGTGTGTGTCTGTGGGTGTGTTGTGCGTCAGAAGAAGACACAGAAGTTAGCTGACTGCATTTCATCAAGAAGGTTGTTCCAAAGTGTTAGGGCTCTGATCACAAATCATCCAACAGTCATCTTTTGTATTTGCTTTAAATGTAATTATTAAAATCTGAAAACAAAACCAACTCAAAGCCAATATAGCTATAGCTGAAAGGCGAGTTCCATGATCTAACATCCAATTAATGTAATAATAAACGATTAATGTAATACAAATTTGCAGCTAATTGTGTAATAATCATGTTAACATAATTCATTTCCAATTAATGTAATAAATGATACCTCCTGTTAATGTAATACCTTTTTTTTTTTTCTGTTACCGTAATTATTACATTAATGGATTTTATTACATCAGGCAAAAGATGTAACATTGGCGAGTCCAGCTTTCTGTGGAGGGAGCGCTCGCTTGCTGCTGTTAAGAGACAGTTTGTCACTTTCCGTGAGCCAAGAAGTGTTCATACCTGACACCACAATTTAATTTGGGCAAGTAAGGCAAATCTATGGGACGCTCTTCACTATCGCAGCCCCACTGTGATTTAGGCTGATAAGATGGGTGTATTTTACATAAAAAGAAAAAAAATGGTGCGGATTTAACAGTATAACCGCTTAACATTTGGCTGCTGTCCATCCTTATCAAACTAAATATGAATGAAATATGCATGTATTGCAAAAAAATTATATATTTTGAGGAATTCCTCTCATTTATTTAAAATAGAGACCTCTGAAATTAATTTTAGTATATAATGCAATATTTGCAAATATTGCCTACTCATGGAATAAAAAATACATATATAAGATGCTTGATGCATTTAGAAATTAACTAATTCTAATGAAATTGAACCAGTATCAGAGAATAAAGGAATAGGTTAGAATGAGTAATAATGACAGACACACTCTGGGGGAAGGAGTATACAATTGAACAATACAGCGCTCTGTAGTTTATTTATATATTTAACAGGGACAATAGACAGTTAGTCACTGCGCCAGAATTAGCTACATTTCATATGCAGTCCCTGGACAGGTGTCGCCGTAATAAACACATTGTGTGAGCTTATAATTGTATGATTCTGTCTGCATCCAGAGTAGTTTTGACATAATGAGCTTTAATGTTTTCAACTACCATTGTGGTTTTTGGAGATTGGACCCTTTGTTTTAAATCAAGGATGTCAAGTAACACCACACAGGTGTTAATAAGCACTTAAAAAGTAGGTTTACTGATGCCCTTCCTCCAGGTTGTGTATGTAAGCTGGCGTGTTTGTGAATTGCCAAAGTGAAGATGTTACGACAGCGTTGTATGTAGCGGACAAGTGAATGTAACGTATGTAACACGAGTTTGTGAAAAGTTCTGGAGGATCTTTACTGAACACAATGTCTGGTGTTTTTCAAACCTGGCAACACACTGAGACAGCGCCTGGTTCATCCGAAGGACCACACACCATAACACCAACGGAGCAACACTGTCTATGCTGTCAAGTGCAGTGAGGAGTGTACAGACTTGTACATCGGTGAGACCAAACAGCCCCTCAACAAACGCATGGTGCAGCATAGAAGAGTGAACCCCCCCCCCCCCCCCCCCCGGGTCAAGATTCAGCGGGTTACACTGGAGCCTATCCCAGCATGCTTTGGGCAGAAGGCTCAAAATAAAGTAAAAATCAACAAGAAGATTAAAAAAAAATGAAGAATAGATAAACTCCAAATCTACCACGTAACCAGTGGAGAGGAGCCAGAATTGGTTTTAATTGGCTTTTTGGCTTTTAACCAGTTAAAAGCTGCTGCATTTTCTACAAGCTGGAGATGTGAGAGAGTTTTGATTGATGCCAGAATCAAGAGTTACATTGTGAAAACATGAAGAGATAACAACATGAATGAACTCTGCACCACTTCACGGTTCGTAAAAGCTCAAGTCAGCATCAAAATCAACTGGCAACTAGCTTCACATTGGCTGACCCATTAGCTGATTGCCTAGTTCATTATGAATCAAATGTAGTTTTTTTTTTCTTTTTCATTAAGCTGCAAAAGAGTTTGTAGAACCCAGCACTTGTCAGTGAGACATTCCTTGAGAGGCTATAGGCCCTTTGAGGCCATGGGTTTCAGGGGTAGATATATCTGTGAGTCAGTCGCAATGCTGTGTTTCTGTATGATATGGCCAAGTAGGAGAATGTACAGGGTAAACTGGATTGGCCCTATAATTGAACCATGAGGAACTCCACAAGTAATGTGTTTTGAAGAAGAGGAGTTTCCTATTGTTGAGAATGTTTTATATGAGAGGTATAAGCTGAAACCATTAAGTGTCCTTTGATGCCAACCCAGAATTTGAGAGTCAATTAAAATAACATGGTCTACAGTGTCAAAGGCACTGCACTATAATTGAACTTCCATCCAGTTCTGCTGCATAAGAAGGTTGTTGGTTACTTAAATGAGGGCAGGCACTCTGCTATGCATTGTTCTAACACAGTTTGGAATTGCTCAAATAATGCTATTTTGGCGTGTTAAAGCTAATAGTTGAGATAAAAAAAAACTTTCTCTAAAACCTTAGATAAAGTAGAAGCTTGGAGGTATGCCTGTAGTTACAGGGATTTAAGAGCTCTAGGCTTGGTTTTCTAAAGAGGGGTTGAACCACCGCATGTTTAAAAATAGAAAGGAAAGTGCCAGTTTCGTCATCTTTTGAAAAGCTAAGCAATCAAATGGACCAACTGTCTGAAAGATCTCTTTCAGAAATTGTGTAAGAGCAACAGCAATGCGGCAAGTTGAGGATTTCATACAGTTTCTGCTAGAGATGAGAAATGGGTTCAAAATATACTGTACATGCAGAAAGACTACAAAAATGTCATCTATTAACAGATATGCCCAGTCAAGGAGAGTGATCTGAAGCCTCTGTGCTCAACATTTTGATAACAAAAGTTAAAAACTTGTCTGGTGACAGAGTCTCTCATATTGAACAGAACCCTTGGATTATAACCATTCTTAGATACATTTAAGCATCTTCTGATATTTCCTCATGAGGTCTTTCAAAATGTCATAAAAGACTTGTAATCTTTTTGCTTTCCACTTTCATTTGGTTCTCCTACACTCTCTTTAAAGCTCAAGTAAAGCCATGGCAGCACTTTAGTATTTGATTTCTTATCCTTATATGGAACAACAGAGTCAATCATAGTCAGGCAGGTATTATTAAAAAGAGAGACTAGCTCCTCAGTGTTGACTTGCAAATCTGTAGCAGTTCACAGCAAAACAGCTGCAATAAAAGCCTCTGAAAATTTACTAGCTGAAGTAGAGCTAAAACACAAGAGCAGACAGGTGCATTATTTGTAGGGGGGAGGTAAAAATGCATTTGAATACAATAGCTTTGTGGTCAGACACATATCTTTAGTCTCAACATTACTTGGTGTAAGACCAGAAGACAGCAAGTAGTCAAGGAGGTGCCGCTTAATATATGCAGGTGCATGCACAGATTGAACAAGATTAAAAGATTCAATAAGGTTCATAAAATTGGTGTATCTGGGCTGGATAGCAAACATGGATGTTAAAATCATCTAGAATACGAATTCTATCATATTTGGCCATAAATGAGACAATAGTTTAGAAAATTATTGAATGAACTCATTGTTCAGCTTGGGTGGTCTACAGATAACTACTGTACTGATGTTGAGTTGAACATGTATTTTATAAAGACTGGAATCCAAGTACAGTTTTTTTTCCCTTTATTGTAACTTTGAGCCATTATTTTTCTGTTCAGAAAATTTTAAAAAAGGACAAAAGTATATGCAGTAGTGACTAGATCGATGAAAGGATGCGTCTACCCAGTATTTGTTTGTGGTGCTAGACCAAAGTCATATAGTTCCAACATCAAATAGCCAAAGGTAAACAAGTAGCGCACACAGATCTTCAGGACGAAGTTGACTAATCTCAATTTCACCAATTTATTTTGGCCATGTCAACAGCCATGCTAACGTTTCGGCCTAATGGCCTTCATCAGAGCATAGAGAGTATATCCAGTAGTTTCTGTGACATGCATTATGTTATCACAGGGAGTGATTCCATATGAGTCTTTCTCAATGGGAGATAGTTGCACATTATTAAAATTTTTCCTTGACTCACAATTTTTACCATTTTCTGTAATTTACCAGCAAAAAACACCAAAACTCCACCAATCATAATCCCAATTTTTGCTGCTGTAAAATCGAACAGTAGCCTAATGGTCGCAATAAATACACAAAAACCTCTGTGAAATCCTGGAAGGACTGACTTGATTTCTTGATCAGTGTGAGTCTGTGCTCACACCAAGTGGCCAAAACCACAGGTGAATTTTGAAGCCAATAAGGAAGTGTCAGCAGGTGGCAATTCCTCTAACGTCCGCTAAGGGCCGGCTCCAAGAAGACTCCAAACCGGCCCAACTCCATGCAAGTCAGTGAGACCACAACCCAACTTCTCACTCAAAATGTAAAGTCAATAAATTTTTTCGACAAGAGGTTATGGTCTCAGTAGTTAATTTAACTTCTTCTAATGTGTGTCCTTATGGCGATTTTCAAAATAATTGTGTCATTAACAGGATATAATGGATATAAAATGGGGTTGTTTTCCTAGTGATTGACAGGTCGCCTGTCCAGTGATCGACAGGTCGCCGATTACGGGCCAATAGTAGGCGGCTCTGCAGACAACCCTCAGTCTCGCTTTGGCTGCTCCGGCTCCAAAAAATGTCAAAATGGTGGCGATCGTAAACCCAATCTTTTGGCCCTTCAGAAACCTGAACCTGAACCAGAAACCGCAACCTTTTCAGAAAACGGCCCTTCAGAAACCTGACGTCACATTCACTACATCCATCTTTTTTTACAGTCACAGCCAGTTTAAAGCAGATGGGACTGATGCACAGCAAGTTTACTGTGCATGGAATATTGGACTCAATCACTTGCCTCCCAATCCAGTTGGAGGCCAACATGATTATTTCAAACATGTTTGATTTTCACGGCTTGAATCTGGAGGAATCTGTACTGTGACTGTAGGGCAATGACACAAATCTGATAACAAAGACTGGCGTTAGCCAATGAGGTTAGAGATTGTGAAAAAATTGTTTGCTGAATCGTGGCTCTACAGTGGCATACAGATTACCTCTTGTAGCCTAAATCCTGTTTTACCCTCTATTTTTCCTTGTCCATATAGACACAAGGATACAGATGCTACATTCTAATTCACAAACATTTTTAATGCTAAGCAAATCCAATTTGTCAGAAATGCCTTGCTATCAGGTTTGAATTCTATAACTAAAGCTGTTGTAGGCAACTATGAAGAAATGAGCAAGGATTTCAAAGTATGCCAATGAAAGAGTGCCATTTCACAAGCATTGGGCAAACTTGATACATTCCAAACCTTTTAAGCAAAATACAACTCTGGTAGCTCAATCTAGTTGTAACTAAATCATTATTTTTGTCAGCATAGATTAGCCATTGCAGTTATAAACACATATTGTAATACTAACTCTGGGTGTGCCAGGTTCACTCTACGCAAGAGAGCGCTGTTTTGTTAGCAATGGCCAAACTTAATAAATTCCAAGCCTTTTACAAAACACAGCTCTGCTCGCTCTATCTAGTCATTACTGAAATATTTGCTGGCAAAAAATGCTATAGCTACATAACACCGTTTGACTGACTGACCTGAATGTGACTCCTTTTTAAGTTTATTCCAATCTCAATATTCAGTCTGGATTATGGCTGTTTAAAATAATGTTACAATTCAAGCTCAAGTTTCATGAGGGTCAAACTTGAAATCCCAAATTTTCCTCACTTTGTTGGGATTTTAAACATTTTGCAGTCTGACTAGCAATTTGACCATGCCAGAGTTCAACCAATATGGGCTTTTGAAGGCCAACATGATACTGATATATTTGGATTGGAGCTGTTAATAGCTGATATTTTGTGCCAATCTTCAGTATCTTTAAATTTAAGTTTTGTGATTTCCTCAGTAGGGTGTAAAACCCTCTGAAACAGTATTTAGACCATGGAACAGTAAAATGTTTCACTGAAATCCAGGATGATTCATGCATACTTGTGTTGAATTCAACCAAAATGTCACACTAAGTATTCAGGTTATGGGCTTCTCATGGTCTGTGCATGCGCCAAATGACAAACACGACATGAGTTGCACATTAGGTACAGCGTTAAAGAACAATTTAGATCAATCAGGCTGTGCCGGTATTGTGGCAGTGCGCCACAGATGAGCCTGTCTATGGGAAACACTGCATCGTCTCTCCCGTCTACAATAATAGTCCAGTCACAATCCTGGGACAGATAGTGTTCGACCTGACCTCTCAAATGATGGCAGTTCCAGAGCCATGAATTGTCTAGACTGATATGCAAATGTGGGTGTGGCTGACAGTGATTAAGGGGCTGGATCCAACATATAACTCTCACACTGAGGAGTTGAAGCAACATATGTAGGGACAGGTGGGTTGGGAAACATTGGGTTTGATGAAATACTATTCATTCCATGCCTAGGATGCAGAAAAGTGAGATAGGAGCAAATGGGATTAGGTAGTGAGAGATGTCTGAATATGGCATGCTGGATGACTCGGGATAGGAATCATACAAGGGACCTGGTAACTTGGAAGCTTTGAATAGGAAATGAAAGGAGCCCCTGATTGCTCTGAAAACTAAATGGAGGGACCTGGCTACTCTGGATCTGGAGTGGAGGGACCTGGAAACCATGGAATCTGGTGTGAGGGAGGGACTTAATTGTTCTGGAAATTTAGTGGAGGACTCTGAAAATTCTGGATATAGCTCAGGGGAGGGACCTGGGATCTCTGGGACTAGGGTGAAGGAGGTGCCCGACATCTTTGGAAATTGGTTGGAGGAATATGGAAACTCTGAAAGAGGGGAAAATGGGGATCTGCCTTCTCTGAGGAAAAGGAGGAGGGGAGCCCTGACATCTCTGCAAGAGGGAAATTGGAGCAATTCCCATTTGTGGAAAAGGGCATTTCTGACTTTCTTTGGTAAGGTCAGCAGAGAGGTCTGAGGTCTTGTCTTGCAAGTGGTGTCTTGCAAGTGGTGGCAAATCTTGAAGACGAGGTCAACTATTTTCAGTTTAAAGTGGAGGCCTTGTGCTCTCCACAAGAAGACGATGGTGACACATGATCTTCTTGAACTTCAAAACTCCTTGTTGCTTGGTTACATTTAAACTCTGAGTCTGACGCACCTTCTTTATTCAGATGCTAATCATTCTTTTGTCCTCCATATGATGAATGTGAGTATTCTTGTAGAGAGCCACATCGATACTTTTCAGCTACCTTAAGAATGAGAGCTAGCATTACAGGGGCCACAAAATCTTTTGTAGGCCTTAACCATTAGTCCTGGTGTGGCAATTCAGAAATAATTTTCTTAGTTAACTTAGTGTTGTGTGGACACTGCAGATGATACATAGCTTTTATATATTTACCACTGGAATCTGCCATTGGAAAGCAAAAAAATATCACTCAGTCTTTGCACAACCTTCAAGCCCACTGATGACATGGGTATTGGAAGAGCTCCCTTTTGTAATGGGAGTCATAGAGCTAAGCTCCTCAAAGTTATCAATAGTAAGAAGTGGAGTGGAAGGACAGACGTTGTCAATGGTGAGAAGGTGTTGGAGGTGGTGAATTCTTCAGTGAGTATAGAAGGAAGGAGTGGCTAAGTAGACGTGAGATCAGTTGTATCAAGAGCATGTGTTCTTTTAATACCCTGATGGTCTTATCTATCCGTTTAAGCTCTTCCTCAACTGCAGCAAGCTCTCATCATATCCTTCTTGTAATCTTCCATTCTTTGTGAAAAGTACCTTTGCTTCTGAGTTCTTCAGTTAGTTTACCATTCTTATGATTTAAGCTTCTCAGAACTTCCCGTATCCCTTTGACTAAGAACTTTAAATTATTCCTCATATGGCAAATCTGTTCCAGTAGTTGTGAATCATTTTTGCTTGACAGAGGAGACTGGATTTCCTTCTTGTCCATGGACCACTCTAGCAAATAAGTAATAAAAATATGTAATTGCAGTATTCTGAATTGGTGTTCACAGCAGTACTTTAATTTCTTTCTCTTCTCTCTATCTCTCCCTCTCTTTTTCTCTTTCTCTCCTTCTCCTTCTATAGGTCCATTGCTGTGTGATGGACGACTGGCACACCTCCTCTTCCCTCTACTCCTCCTCTTGCAGGCTCCCCTGTTGTTCAGCTTTGGTGAGCGTACCTGCCCCAATAGCTGCCGCTGTGAGGGGAAGATTGTCCATTGTGAGTCAGCTGGCTTTTTAGATGTCCCAGAAAACATCTCAGTGGGCTGCCAGGGTCTCTCAATGCGCTACAATGACCTGCACACCCTGCTCCCTTATCAATTTGCTCACCTCAACCAGCTCCTCTGGATATACCTGGACCACAATCAGATTTCTGCCCTGGACAGCCGAGCTTTCCAGGGAGTCCGCAGGCTGAAAGAGCTAATCCTGAGTTCTAACAAGATCACATCCCTGCACAACGCAACATTCCATGGGATTCCCAACCTTCGCAGTCTGGACTTGTCATACAACAAATTGGAGGTGCTGCAGCCAGGTCAGTTTCATGGCCTACGGAAGCTGCAAAACCTACACCTACGCTCGAATGGCCTCACCAACATCCCAATTCGAGCATTCCTGGAGTGTCGAAGTTTGGAGTTTCTGGATCTGGGCTACAATCGAATAAAGGCTCTAACCCGTACCACCTTCTTGGGGCTGCAGAAGCTAATGGAGCTACATCTGGAGCACAACCAGTTCTCAAGGATCAACTTTTTTCTGTTTCCACGCTTAGCCAACCTGAGGTCTCTCTACCTGCAGTGGAACCGCATCCGGGTTGTCAACCAGGGCCTTCCATGGACTTGGTACACATTGCAGAAATTGGATCTGTCTGGAAATGAAATCCAGACCCTGGACCCAGCTGTGTTTCACTGCCTGCCTAACCTTCAGATCCTAAACCTGGAATCCAACAAGCTGTCCAATGTGTCTCAGGAGGCTGTGTCAGCCTGGATCTCACTGACCTCCATCAGCCTGGCTGGGAACATGTGGGACTGTGGAATGGGTATATGCCCACTCGTGGCCTGGTTGAGGAATTTTCGGGGCAGTAAAGACACCACTATGATCTGCAGCAGCCCAAAGCGTCTTCAAGGAGAGAAAATCATGGAAGCCACAAGGAACCATGGTATTTGTGAGGAATCTGATTACTTTCAGACTGAAACGTCCTCACCAATGCCAGAGCTCATTTCTGAAGCTACCCCTGACCCAACCTTTGCCCCTACTAGCGGCTCTCCATCCCTGTTACCAACCACCACCCTTGGTCCTCTCCCTCCATCCAGACCTCAACCCATTCCTTATCCTACCCTCCCAGGCCATGTGAGCAAGGACCCCAGAGACTCTGCTCCACGCACTCGACCCACTCTTAACAGCCTGTTGATCACGCCACCCCCAGAGATGGAGCACATGACTCTGCACAAAGTGGTGGTGGGCAGCGTGGCACTCTTCTTCACCATGTCTCTCATCCTGACCATTATCTATGTGCTGTGGCGGCGCTACCCAGATGCAGCCAGGTTGCTGCAGCAGCGATCCATGGTGGGGCGCAAACGTCGTAAAAAGAGTCCGGAGCCAGAGCAGAACCTGAGCTCTCAGCTCCAAGAGTATTACATGAGCTACAACCCTGCTGCTACCCCGGAGGCATTGGAGGTGCTAGGCAATGGCACTGGTTCCTGCACTTGCACAATCTCTGGCTCCAGGGAGTGTGAGGTATGACCCATCGCATCTGCGTAAAAATAAAAACTCAAATCAAAATACAAAGGCTCAAGAGAGAGGTAAATCCTTTATCAAGCATGCACTGTAGACAGAGACTTTTGAATCAGAGTTAAGCACCCTTGTCTCTTGGTTTATAACATGCTTGACTTCAAATCTTAGAAGTTTCCAATTATTCAGGTTTTACTCTTAAATTAAACCACAGACTGGAAAATAGAAATTACTGTCTAAACCAGGGGCAACGGTCCATAACTTTGGTTCAGAGGACAACATTATTACACTGACACGTTACTGAATTTTCTGTACTCTGTAGTTAATTGAGTATGGCTTTATTTACTCATTCAGTTTCCAAGAGCAATTATTCAATGAACTTTTCTCTGTTTTGCATCACAATATTTATCTATTTATTTGTGTATTTATTATGGTATATTCTCTTTTTTCAAAGCTACATTTTCCATTTTTGCAAAAGCTGTTGATGATAAACCTACTTCAAGAGAGCCTGAATAATTGCGCAGTTTATATGCATCTCACAGATGTCCACTCTTCACAGCAGCATGGTATGGCCCACAAATTGAGGCTTTCGTCAGATGTGTGACGTGTGTGTGTGTGCGTGTGTGTGTGTGTGTGTGTGTGTGCTTGTGTGTGCACATTCGTGTGCATGTAGGTGTGCCTGTACAAACATGGATACTGTACCTTTGTGTGGAGTGTCTACAGAACATTTCATGTTCGCTGGGAAAGGTTTTTTTTTTTTACTAATCCAAACCTGTCTCTTCTACCAACCTAGGAAGAACTCCCTTCAGGTTGTTGTAAGACATCACAACATAAATTTGTGCACAGCATAGATTGATTAAGTAGTACTGATCACCCGGAATTAGATAACATATAAGAGTGAGAGGAGTTGCTTGAGACGCCTTTAATGCAACTAAAAAAGTGGCACATATTAACATGCTCATCATCTGCAAGGTTGAACACCCATTATAGGTTGCTATGGTTAGTTAGCTTTACTGTCTTCATGATCCTTGTGTATGTACTGTACACTGTAAATGGCCTTCTGCCTTTCAGTGCTAAATTGAGGCTTTTTGGAACAGTGCACAGTTCCTCAGTTGTTTGGGGAGATTTATGGTAATCTGTACAGAGGCGAGGCAATACGGGTAATCCCAAAGCTTATGATATGACTTAAATGCGGATCCCTCTGCTGTGATAAAGAGTATATTTATATACCAGGGTAATTACAATCACCCGCCTGAAAACTCAGAATTGCAGGTTGTCTTCGTTTGATCTCAAGAAGCATGCTTTTTTGCACATATGCAGCCTTTTGAACCAATGGGTGCACATCTACACGAGATGTCACAAAAAGATTTGTTTTGAAAGGTGAATGGGTGTGTGTGTGTGTGTGTGTGTGTGGTTGGATCTGTAGTTGCGTGTTGCAATCTGTGTTGGGGTAATCTGTTTAGAAAGCTTAACTGGAGGGAAAAGGAGATCAGAGGAAATCCAAACTAAGAATCTGTAAATGTTTGGTCTTTATAAT
The DNA here is from genome assembly GCF_048128805.1 of Centroberyx gerrardi. Classification (NCBI taxonomy): domain Eukaryota; kingdom Metazoa; phylum Chordata; class Actinopteri; order Beryciformes; family Berycidae; genus Centroberyx; species Centroberyx gerrardi. The sequence goes on along the minus strand of NC_135998.1, from coordinate 8,899,220 downwards.
ATGGTAGGTAGTTAATTGAAACATTCTGTTTGCTGACTAAACTTAATGACATGCCAAAAGCACTGAACAAAAATGGCAGTGAAACAACTAACGTGTAAGATTTCACCTCAAATTGTTTTGCCATTTCCCATCTAACCAGTTAACTCAAATTTTAATCAGTGTTTTAATTCTTGCCTCTGTCTCCATGGTGCAGCTCCAGCAACTGATCTTAAGCACCACTAGTTTTCATGAAGGAGCTTGGCATTTATTTGAGCTGTGAATATCCATGACACCATGTCAAATATCTTCTCTACTGTTTTGTATGCCTCATTCTTTGTTAGCTACATAAAATTGAAGTAATAAAGCACCTATAGCCAACATTAAAATTCTATTTCTGGCTAATCTCTTATGTGTCAGAGAGCATGACTAATGGTTTTGCACTCTATCAATGTTTTATGCCCTTAATCCATTGAAATACCGAAACTAATTAAAACCTGTAATATGATTTTAGGGTAATATTGACTTTCAGTACTGTTTTTTTTCTATATCCTAGCACAGTTAAGTTTAATTTGTATAATATCCATTCCAGTCCTACTGTTCAATCATGTACAGCTCCATTGAGAATGAACTGAAAAAGTCTGAAAAGGTAAACTGAAAATACCCAGCAGGATTAACAAGGGATATGAGATATATTTTCTCTTTGGGATCAGTCATCACTACTGCAAAATGAAGGTCATTTGATTCAAAGGATCACACACATATTCTGTGAGTCCACTAAGTCAGTCTATTCTATAGTGCAGGGTAAAAAAGCCATGTTCCTAGAACCACTTTGAGCACATTAATTATCCTGCTATCCATTAACAAAAGAGTACACTGTGTGCAGGGATACACCTGGTCAGCAACAATGTCATGGTGTTGAAATGATGCTCCATTGGTACTAAGGGGCCCAATATGTGCCCAGAAAACAATTCCCATGCCATTACACCACCAGCAGCAGCCTGTACTGTTGACACTAGACAGGATCAATGTATTCATGCTGTTCATGCCACATTCTGACCATCCTTCAGCATTTCACAACAGAAACCAGGATATAGGCAATTTTTCCACTCCTCAGTTGTCTAGTTTTGGTGATTCCACTGTAGTTTCATCTTCTTAGCAGTTCTTAGCTGGCAGGAGTGGAACCCAGCATGGTCTTCTGCTACTGTAGCCCATCCACTTCAAGGTTTGATGAGTTCTCTGTTGTAAGAAGCCCCTCTCTACACACCGCTGTTGTACCGAGCTGTTGCATACTTGTACCCCGCCTGTTGGCTTGAACTAGTCTTGCTCCCCTGACCTCTCTCATCAACAAGGTGTTTTCGCCCTAAGAACTGCCACTGAGTGGACGTTTTTTTTGGTTTATTGCGCGATTCTTGGTAAACTCTAGACACTGTAGTGCCCGAAAATCACAGGTTAGCCGTTTCTAAGATGCTGCAACTGTTGCGTCTGACAGCAACAGTCATATCACCTTCAAAGTTACTTAAATCCTGTGTCTTTTCCATTCTAACCTTTAGTCAAACAGTAATTGAACCTCTGGACCCTTCTTTCATGCTTCATACTTACGCTTTATCTTCACATGACTCACTGTCGAGGAGCGAGCTGTTGTGTGAACAGGGAGGTGTACCCAATAATACCCAATATCTCTTTGTTAGTAATACCTAATAATAATATCCTCTTTTCTCTGGACATAGTGATGATGCAAAGCTAGTGCATAACGTCATCTAAACATACACTGTGTGCTTAAGCAGGCACTAAATAAAATAGCATTGCGCATGGTATTCATCAACATATGCGTGGGTTCATCAGCGTATGCTTTTCACATACACAAAATTATATGATGTCAGTTATCTGTAATGAGGAACATGCATACTACTGGTGCACACAGTGTGTGTATGTTTCCATCTTAATGTTTACTTGGCTTTTAACAGTACGTCAACGTACGTACGTATGTCAAAAAATGTTATATCTTAATTATAGTCAGTCAAATTTTGTTAAACTCTGTTAAACTGTTAAACGTGTTAAACTAGAGTAAAAAATACTCTAGCTTTAGTCCAAACCTAATGTATTGATTGGTGGAAGTGGTCTACCACATAATTTGTTATGACTCAAAGTGAGTTTGCATTATCAGTAAAAACTTAGTATAGAAATCTGGAACTGTAAAAATTCACGCATGGGTTATCAGGGCTTAGGCGGTGGCAGGTACAATCCTGTGACTGCTTTGTTAGGTCTGCATCTGCCACCAATTCTCAGTTTGACTGTACTTAGTTACAAGTAACACAATCATGGTGTTAGAAGACAGTGAATCAAACACTCTCTTATAACATCATCAATATTTTCTTTAGCAATTCTCTTCAACGCATTGTCTCCCTCTTCATAACCCAAATCTTATCATCTCAAATACAATCTTCTCTTCCCTTCAAACCACTGAAGGGTGTCTGCAGTAGTTTGGGTTTTTCTTCAACACTGTTGCTCATTTCAGGCATTTAATAATTGAGAAGCTGGCGTCAGCCTGGTTTAGTTTGATGAAAGCGCCATCTTGCCGGCCGGCACAGCTGGCTGTGCCTTTCATTATGGCTCTGTGCAGTGCCAGCAGTCCCAGTGGATGGCAATGCTGAAGAACAACAGCCACCGCAACACAGTTTCCCTGCTGTGTCTTCAGTAAGGCATTGTCAAGGCCAGCAAAGAATGTTATGGTGTCAAAGCCCAGCAATGTACCAGGAAAAAAGCTGGAACATTCCTTTGTGTTTCTGCTTTGGCTCTTTCAGTTTGGTCCTCAAGATTTTTGGGCTGCAAACTCCGAACTTAAAATTTTCAAATATGGTTACACTTACCAAAAATATCCCAAAAAATATTGACAGTATATATGTGGTTTGCAATGTGAATATTACATTTTCTATCATAAAATACATTGAATTGAAGGGTTTGTTTTGCTTTTCTTGTTAAGAAAAGCAACTTCATGGTCATGCGAATACAGAGACCAAGCGGGACAGAAAGAGACCTTGCTCTAAATAGTGTTTTGTAACCTTCCTGAAATCATCACATGACATTTCAAAATGAAGACATGCTTTTGTAAAACAAACATTGTTTTACAATGGTTAGTGCAGTGCTGCATAGTGATTACAGCATACAATATGTGACAGCTTACTGTATGCTTTCCCCATGAATGTAGCACATATTGAGGCGTCTTAAAATGTACCGTAGCCTACAGTGCCCGTCCATAATTTAGTTTGTGGAATATGTGGCCTGGGGAAGCACAAGGATATAATAAAATGAAATAGAAACAGAAAAAAAGCATGGACTCATTAGTTTAAAGGAGATTTACACCCACAAATCATCTGTTTTAACAGATGTCTTTACTTGTCATGCAGTACATGTAATGAAAATAGGGTTGGAGTGAGATTTAGCCATGTGAGAGTAAGATTTACAGGGGGTGGGGAAGAACTGCGTTCCAAATCCAAAATTTTAAGCACTCAATGACTACAAAAATTGTGCAGAAGTCAAAACAATTAATTCTGGTGAATACAAGGTTCTTAACATGGTTGATAAATACATATTCATTGTAATAGCTCTTTGATTTGATATAAATGAGAGAATCAATAAATTACATGGGAACAGCAGGATGTACAGGAAGGCATTTACTAAATTAAGAGATGATTCCTTACAAGCAATCAGAATTGTCTGATAATACGTGAAAGTTGAAACCAAAAAGCTGCTGTCACCTGTACTAAACAATGCTATAGCTATAGCCTGTGTGAAGTGTCCCTAATATGTAAATTATGGCTCTGGGATTGAATGTATTCACGGCTTTAGTCTTAAGCTTCCCTCATTCTTACCCATTTTTTACACAAAATATTTGAGCCACTTTATTGCATTGCTCTCAATCATTAAGTATTCAGTTTCAGTTTTCAGTTCGTAATAATTCCCACAATGTCACAGATTTTGCATATAATACCCATTTTTTATATGCCATTTATTTTTGAATGATGAATTTCAGCTTTTAATCCTATTATTTCAAATTCATCTTAAGGTGGCAAAATCATCCCCTTGTTT